>NC_092089.1:94241796-94264296 GCF_045679555.1 Salvelinus alpinus
TAGTGCGCTGATTTTGAGCAGAGCCCTATGGGGGCATAGGGTGAGAACCGATCCCATTGTTACAGTATGTTCTCTACCCTTCTGCCCTAAACATACTGTATCTGAATAAATATGCACAGTTAATATACTGTAGGTCGGTCACAAGACGAGACATCCCTGTCTTTGATCTAATTTGATCTAATGTGTAATCTTAGTCATATCATTTACCAGTCCAGCGAGGTGGTCCATACTGTGCCTTTGTGTCCACCAAATGAATCTGTCACATACACCTGATAGTATGCAGGTATGCCAGTGCTACCAATGGTTTTTATGGTATTGGGTTTCTTGTCTGAGGGGGGTGCGTCAAAAGGTCAAAGTTCAGAAGTGACTGCTCTGCAAACTGCGATGTCATCAGAATGTCGGGAGGTTCCAAGACGTCACAGAACATTCTACATAAGCTGTTCAGACATGCAGTTAGCTAGATTTTTGGCCCCAGCTCCAAGCCAGGGGGGACCATCGTTGGCCTCTGATGCCCAATAAAGTGAGACGCTTTGGGCTGTAGGCAAACTCAACACCCACACTAATACATCGACAACCGTCAGGAAATGTAAAGCCTGAGAGGAGGGTTTTGAACTTTAAACTTGGGGAAATGTGAACTGGGTCAGTGTTAAGAATGTAGTTTACAGATCAGGGTTATGTGGGGTGAGACTGTATCGCATCCGGCCGTGATTGGTAGTCCCATAGGGTGGCGCACAATTGGCCCAGCGTCGTCTAGGTTTGGCCGGGGTAGGCCGTCATTGTAAATAAGAATTTGTTCTTATCTGACTTGTCCAGTTAGAGACAGAGAGACAGAGGGATCACACACACTCACACTACATCACACACACTCCATCTACAGTGGGTTGTAATAATGTTGGAGGATGCTTGGGTAATGTTGTAATAACGTTAGAGGATGTTTGTAAAGTGAAGTAACCCCATTGTGAAGTTTGAGCTTTAGATAAAAACATCTACTGAATAGCATACTGTATATTATTATGAATAATTGGTGAGAGCGAGAGAGAGAGAGAGAGAGCTTGCAGTCCAGGAGGTTGTTGCAGACTACCAGGTGTGACATCCCTGAAAACAACCAAGAAACATTACAGAGAATTTGTCCTACTGAGAATACTGTATATGTCTACCCAGCAGGAACTGTACTACACCACTGCTCTGCATGAGATGAAGATGCAGTAAGAAGTTGAAATGTACAGAGTGTTTGATGTGTACTGGATATTGCATACAGTTCATAGTTAACTCACTGTTCCCCGGGGGCCGAAGAAGTGGATGTCGATTATGGCAGGCCCCCTCTCACCTCCTTTTTCCCTTTCCTATTAAAGATCTGCAAATAAAGTTCAGATGCAATGATTAAATGTGGGTTTGAGACTGTCAACAGGCCATTAACCCTGAACCCAAGGCCTGTAGATGGTTACGCAATACAATATCAGATCAACCTCCGTCCTCTCATCTTCCTGTGAGAGGACAGATCTGATAAGAGAGAAAGTGGTTTGAGCTGATATGACTAGAGGAGGGCTGACTTTCCAATAAGTAGGAGGACGGAAAACTGCTCTCAACTACACGACTACTGTAGACTTGTCCAGATAACTACACTACTACTGTAGACTTCAGTAGACTTGTCCAGATAACTACATGACTACTGTAGACGTGTCCAGATAATTACATGACTACTGTAGACTTGTCCAGATAACTACACGACTACTGTAGACTCCAGTAGACTTGTCCAGATAACTACACTACTACTGTAGACGTGTCCAGATAACTACACGACTACTGTAGACTTGTCCAGATAACTACACGACTACTGTAGACTTCAGTAGACTTGTCCAGATAACTACACGACTACTGTAGACGTGTCCAGATAACTACACAAATACTGTAGACTTTAGTAGAGTTGTCCAGATAACTTCACAACTACTGTAGACTTCAGAAGACTTGTCCAGATAACTACACGACTACTGTAGACTTGTCCAGATAACTACACGACTACTGTAGACTTGTCCAGATAACTACACGACTACTGTAGACTTCAGTAGACTTGTCCAGATAACTACACGACTACTGTAGACTTGTCCAGATAACTACACGACTACTGTAGACTTATCCAGATAACTTCACAACTACTGTAGACTTCAGTAGACTTGTCCAGATAACTACACGACTACTGTAGACTTGTCCAGATAACTACACGACTACTGTAGACTTGTCCAGATAACTACACGACTACTGTAGACTTCAGTAGACTTGTCCAGATAACTACACGACTACTGTAGACTTGTCCAGATAACTACACGGCTACTGTAGACTTCAGAAGACTTGTCCAGATAACTACACGACTACTGTAGACTTATCCAGATAACTACACGGCTACTGTAGACTTATCCAGATAACTTCACAACTACTGTAGACTTCAGAAGACTTGTCCAGATAACTACACGACTACTGTAGACTTATCCAGATAACTTCACAACTACTGTAGACTTCAGTAGACTTGTCCAGATAACTACACGACTACTGTAGACTTGTCCAGATAACTACACGACTACTGTAGACTTGTGCAGATAACTACACGACTACTGTAGACGTCAGTAGACTTGTCCAGATAACTTCACAACTACTGTAGACTTCAGTACACTTGTCCAGATAACTACACGACTACTGTAGACTTATCCAGATAACTTCACGACTACTGTAGACTTGTCCAGATAACTACACGACTACTGTAGACTTGTCCAGATAACTACACGACTACTGTAGACTACTGTAGACTTGTCCAGATAACTACACGACTACTGTAGACTTCAGCAGACTTGTCCCGGAAACTATGTCACCATACGTTCAGTGGTTATCTGGAGAGGAGAGTGTTACTCCTGCCTGCATTCAGACGATCTGGTAAGTGAAGTGTTGAGAGCGTATTGGGAAACAGAGACAGGGGAACCTAAAGTCCTTGCGGGGCTGAAAGAAACAGAACACCTCCCAAGAAATGGTGACATTCATATCAGCAAGCCTACAGATAGAGCCCACACGTTCTTCCTTCCTCTGTGTGTGTGTCTGTATGTGTGTTGAAGGTGTGTGTTTATGTGTCTGCGTTCACGTGTGATTGTGTGTGTGTGTGTGAGGGTGTGTATGTTTGTGTGCCCATAGAGAGAGCAAAGCAATTTCAATACCTTGTTCTACATACAGGAGGATCAAGGAGGGAAACACACTTTACAGGAGAATAAAAGAGGGGAACACACTTCACAGGAGGATAAACGAGGGGAAAACACTTCACAGGAGGATAAAGGAGGGGCACACACTTTACAGGAGGATAAAGGAGGGGAACACATTTCACAGGAGGATAAAAGAGGGGAACACACTTTACATGAGGATAAAGGAGGGGAACACACTTTACAGGAGGATAAAGGAGGGGACCACACTTTACAGAAGGATAAAGGAGGGGAATACACTTCACAGGAGGATAAAAGAGGGGAACACACTTTACAGGAGGATAAAGGAGGGGAACACACTTCACAGGAGGATAAAGGAGGGAACACACTTTACAGGAGAATGAAGGAGGGAACACACTTTACAGGAAGATCACGGTGGGGAACACACTTTACAGGAGGATAAAGGAGGGGAACACACTTTACAGGAGGATAAAGGAGGGAACACACTTCACAGGAGGATAAAGGAGGGGAACACACTTTACAGGATAAAGGAGAGGAACACACTTTACAGGAAGATAAAGGAGGGGAACACACTTTACAGGAAGATAAAGGAGGGGAACACACTTTACAGGAGGATCAAGGAGGGAACACACTTTACAGGAAGATAAAGGAGGGGAACACACTTTACAGGAGGATCAAGGAGGGGAACACACTTTACAGGAGGATCAAGGAGGGAACACACTTTACAGGAGGATCAAGGAGGGGAACACACTTCACAGGAGGATAAAGGAGGGGAACGCACTTTACAGGAGGATCAAGGAGGGGAACACACTTCACAGGAGGATAAAGGAGGGGAATACACTTCACAGGAGGATAAAGGAGGGGAACGCACTTTACAGGAGGATCAAGGAGGGAACAGACTTTACAGGAGGATAACGGTGGGGAACACACTTTACAGGAGGATAAAGGAGGGGAACACACTTTACAGGAGGATAAAGGAGGGGACCACACTTTACAGAAGGATAAAGGAGGGGAATACACTTCACAGGAGGATAAAAGAGGGGAACACACTTTACATGAGGATAAAGGAGGGGAACACACTTCACAGGAGGATAAAGGAGGGAACACACTTTACAGGAGGATGAAGGAGGGAAACACTTTACAGGAGGATAACGGTGGGGAACACACTTTACAGGAAGATAAAGGAGGGGAACACACTTTACAGGAGGATCAAGGAGGGGAATACACTTTACAGGAGGATCAAGGAGGGGAACGCACTTTACAGGAGGATCAAGGAGGGGAACACACTTTACAGGAGGATAAAGGAGGGGAACACACTTCACAGGAGGATAAAGGAGGGAACACACTTTACAGGAGGATGAAGGAGGGAAACACTTTACAGGAGGATAACGGTGGGGAACACACTTTACAGGAAGATAAAGGAGGGGAACACACTTTACAGGAGGATAAAGGAGGGGAACACACTTTACAGGAGGATAAAGGAGGGGAACACACTTTACAGGAGGATAAAGAAGGGGAACACACTTCACAGGAGGATAAAAGAGGGGACCACACTTTTAATTTGTTCATCATCAATCACATGGTTCTTATTTTGTCAGCAGCATAAAGCTGCAGGTAATTCAGAACTGAACTTCCCCCTGGTCCTCACGGGATTCTGATTTTGACTGCTATGTAGGAGGGGGAACACTTTCCCTTTCGAGTTTGGGGACCCTGATGTAATGACTGCGAGCTTTACACCACTCCAGCCGACACGCTTGGCCTTAAGCATGGTGATTTTGTGCAGCTGCTCAGCCAAAGAAACCCATTTCATGTAGTTCTCAACGGACAGTTATTGTTCGTTGATTACGTTCCATTACGTTGTCCGAACGTTGTTTCCAGAGGCAGTTTGGAACTCGGTAGTGAGTGTTGCAACCGAGGACGGACACTTTTTACTTCAGCACTTGGCGGTCCCGTTCTGTAAGCATGTGTGGCCTACCACTTCACGGCTGGGCTGTTGTTGCTCCTAGACGTTTCCACTTCACAATAACAGCACTTACAGTTGACCGGAGCAGCTCTAGCAGGGCAAACATTTGACAAACTGACTTGTTGGAAAGGTGGCATCCTATGACGGTGCCACATGGAAAGTCCCTTAGCTCTTCAGTATGGCCATTTTACTACCAATGTTTGTCTATGGAGATTGCATGGCTGTGTGCTTGAATTTATATACCTGTCAGGAACGGACGTGGCTGAAATAGATGAATCCACCAATTTGAAGAGGTGTCCACATACTTTTGTGTATATATAGTGTATTTGTTATGGCCACCCCCCACACAGTCTCCGTACATGTATGTTTGTGTGTTTAATTCCTAAATTCACATGAATTATGTATCAATTACATAGTGTATTAGTGTAACATGATGAGGTTACGAGGTTACGAGGTGACATGAACAAGGAGGTCCGAGACGGCCATGGATCTCAAGACAAGACACCTGTTTGAGTATTTCTTTGGAACGTAATGAAACTATTGGAACATTTCCCTCCAAAATCGTACAATACCTCCAGGGGTCTTTCAATATAATCTCTGATGTTATTCTCTTTCTTTTAGCTGTCAGACCGGTTTTCAAGCTGTGCTTGATTGAGCTTGCCTTGTACAATGGAACCAATAGGATAGTTGCAAAAGTGGAAGCCCCGCCCATCTGACACTCCAGACAGGCTAAAGCAAAAAAAAAATAAACAGTTAACCTCTGGTCTGGCTGTTGTAGGTGGTTAGGAATCTGCTGGCAAGCTGCAAAGCGCATTAGTCACTGCTTCCTCTTTCCCTTAGAATGTCTTTCTCTCTGGTGTCTCAGAGTGACTCAAGCACACACACACACACACACACACACACACACACACACACACACACACACACACACACACACACACACACACACACACACACACACACACACACACACACACACACACACACACACACACACACACACACACACACACACACACAGCCCAATGTTTGCTTTGAGGAGATATAGAAAATAACCTCTGAGCAGATCGTGTTGAAGCATGTTGGAATACTCTCCTCTCTCATCCTGTTCTCTGAGTAAACAGTCTCCTAAGTGATTGGATGGATACAGGTAACTGCCAAAACAATGGAACCACTTGAATAAATTAGGGATACAAAGTATATTGAAAGTAGGTGCTTCCACAGGTGTGATTCCTGAGTTAATTAAGCAATTAACATCCCATCAAGCTTAGAGCCACGTATAAAAATGCTGGGCAGGCCTTTGTTTTGGCTACCATGGCTATTCCCCCATAGGATGACAATGTCCCTAGCCACAGGGAAGGTCACAGTGGTCACTAAATGGTTTGATGAGCATGAAGATTATGAAAACCATATGCCATGTCCGTCTCAGTAATCAGATCTCAACCCAATTGAAACTAATGGGAGATGCTGGAGCAGTGCCTGAGACAGCATTTAACACCACCATCTACAAAACACCAAATGATGGAATTTCTCAATGAAGAACGATGTTGTATCCCTCTAATAAAGTTCCAGACACTTGTAGTTGTAGAATCTACGGCAAGGTTCATTGAGGCTGTTTTGGCCCAACGCCCTATTAATTCACTTTATGTTGGTGTTTCCTTTATTTTGGAAGTTACAGTAGCTGCTCTACTTCTGTAACAAATCCATTACCTCGAGGAAGGAAGCTAGGAGCGGTACATTTACGAAGTATACTATCAACGCTGGACAGGGTCCAGTTGATGGAGTCTCAGATGCCTGTCATTGGGTTCAGTTCGTAAACTGATAATTCACTGTAATTAACATTGTCCTCAGAGGGCGTCTGTCCCATTAAACTCTAAAGGAGGAGGGCCAGAGGTTGGGGAGGGGGAGGATGGGGTCATATACCTTTTAGATGAGGTGGGGTTAAGGTCGTGGTAGAAGGGAAGGTATTTTACCTTTAGAGGACTGGGGAGTGGAAGGTATTTTACGCTTAGAGGACTGGGGAGGGGAAGGTATTTAACCCTTGGAGGACTGGGGAGGGGAAGGTATTTTACCCTTAGAGGACTGGGGAGTGGAAGGTATTTTACCCTTAGAGGACTGGGGAGGGGAAGGTATTTAACCCTTGGAGGACTGGGGAGGGGAAGGTATTTTACCCTTAGAGGACTGGGGAGTGGAAGGTATTTTACCCTTAGAGGATTGGGGATGGGAAGGTATTTAACCCTTAGAGGACAGGGGAGGGGAAGGTATTTTACCCTTAGAGGACTGGGGAGGGGAAGGTATTTAACCCTTAGAGGACTGGGAAGTGGAAGGTATTTAACCCTTAGAGGACTGGGGAGGGGAAGGTATTTAACCCTTAGAGGACTGGGGATGGGAAGGTATTTAACCCTTAGAGGACTGGGGAGGGGAAGGTATTTAACCCTTAGAGGACTGGGACGTGGAAGGTATTTAACCCTTAGAGGACTGGAGAGGGGAAGGTATTTTACCCTTAGAGGACTGGGGAGGGGAAAGTATTTAACCCTTAGAGGACTGGGGATGGGAAGGTATTTTACCCTTAGAGGACTGGGGAGGGGAAGGTATTTTCCCTTAGAGGACTGGGGATGGGAAGTTATTTAACCCTTAGAGGACTGGGGAGTGGAAGGTATTTAACCCTTAGAGGACTGGGGATGGGAAGATATTTTACCCTTAGAGGACTGGGAAGTGGAAGGTATTTAACCCTTAGAGGACTGGGGAGTGGAAGGTATTTTACCCTTAGAGGACTGGGAAGTGGAAGGTATTTAACCCTTAGAGGACTGGGGAGGGGAAGGTATTTTACCCTTAGAGGACTGGGGAGGGGAAGGTATTTAACCCTTAGAGGACTGGGGAGGGGAAGGTATTTTACCCTTAGAGGACTGGGGAGGGGAAGGTATCTGGTAGAACACATCCATAGAATGAACACTGGCTTGGAAATAGCACTTAGTTTGATCTATATTATCCCCAGTTAGACAGGGTGGAGTGGAGGGAGGGAGGTTGGCTGCTCTGCAATATCCTCAAGGGCAACGTGATGTAGTTGACCCCTGCAGATAAGGTCACAGTGTCTACTAGCGTTCACTCTGTAACTGACTGACTATCAAGTACGTGTTGTTAGAAGTAGGACTGTAGCTGACACTGAGATTCTAGAAAGTATACCTCAAGTATACGGGGTCAGCAAACACACACACACACACACACACACACACACACACACACACACACACACACACACACACACACACACACACACACACACACACACACACACACACACACACACACACACACACACACACACACACACACACACACACACACACACACACACACACACACACACAGACACACACAGAGCATCAACAGCAGATGGTTGGTGACGTCACTGACAATCCATCTCCCCTCCAACACAACAATGCATGGTCGAGACGATGGCATATTCTGGTCACTGGCTTTTATAGCCTGAGCATGATATCGCAACCGTTAATTAAAACTCATCCGTGCCCATTTAGTTAATCTGGTTATGTTAGCCGCTCTAATACATGGAAGACAGACTCTGAGATATTATCTTGTCTCCATGCTCCAGTGTCTTCTCTGATAGAGCTGCAGCCATGTCTGTGATTCTGATTCAACTTCACACACCGTTACCAGCCTTGACCCCAGCTGCTCTGGCTTCTGGCCGGCTCTGTCTGTCCTCATTCAACACTTCCTGGTACTTCTCAGAGAGAGAGCTCTAGGTGGCTGTTGTTGAGGTAGCTTATCTGCTTCATTCATAGTTTACAGTCATACCTACAATGTCTGACTAAAAATGGTCTGATGAATAGAATGGAATCAAATAGAACAGATTAGAATAGAGTAGGATATAATCAAATAGAACACAATAGAATAGTGTAGAATATAATCAAATAGAACAGATTAGAATAGTGTAGAATATAATCAAATAGAACATAATAGAATAGTGTAGAATATAATCAAATAGAACATAATAGAATAGTGTAGAATATAATCAAATAGAACATAATAGAATAGTGTAGAATATAATCAAATAGAACATAATAGAATAGTGTAGAATATAATCAAATAGAACACAATAGAATAGTGTAGAATATAATCAAATAGAATATAATAGAATAGTGTAGAATATAATCAAATAGAACACAATAGAATAGTGTAGAATATAATCAAATAGAACACAATAGAATAGTGTAGAATATAATCAAATATAATATAATAGGATACAGAATAGAATAGAATATTTAAGCAATAAGGCCCAAGGTGGTGTGGTATATCATTTATTTAAAAAAGTAATTATTGTTCTTCTGTACTTGAAGCTGTTAAAATGGCCTCCACTGAGGATTCACCCTTGAGTTCAAGCATAAGAGAGAGGCTTGGCAGTTCTCTAGTGTCTGTGTCTGTGTCTGTGTGTGTGTCTGTGTCTGTGTCTGTGTCTGTGTCTGTGTGTGTGTCTGTGTCTGTGTCTGTGTCTGTGTCTGTGTCTGTGTCTGTGTCTGTGTGTGTGTCTGTGTCTGTGTCTGTGTCTGTGTGTGTGTGTGTGTGTGTGTGTGTGTGTGTGTGTGTGTGTGTGTGTGTGTGTGTGTGTGTGTGTGTGTGTGTGTGTGTGTGTGTGTGTGTGTGTGTGTGTGTGTGTGTGTGTGTGTGTCTGTGTCTGTGTCTGTGTCTGTGTCTGTGTCTGTGTGTGTGTGTGTGTGTGTGTGTGTGTGTGTGTGTGTGTGTGTGTGTGTGTGTGTGTGTGTGTGTGTGTGTGTGCGTGCGTGCGTGCGTGCGTGTCTGTGTCTGTGTCTGTGTCTGTGTGTGTGTGTGTGTGTGTGTGTGTGTGTGTGTGTGTGTGTCTGTGTCTGTGTCTGTGTCTGTGTGTGTGTCTGTGTCTGTGTCTGTGTCTGTGTCTGTGTCTGTGTCTGTGTCTGTGTCTGTGTCTGTGTCTGTGTCTGTGTCTGTGTCTGTGTCTGTGTCTGTGTGTGTGTGTGTGTGTGTGTGTGTGTGTGTGTGTGTGTGTTCTGAGCCAACATTAACACAATGCAAACCAGCCAGCCAGCCAGACAGACTGTGAGATCAGTGAGAACACAGGGGGTTGAGATCTTCTAAGCCTTAGCCTCTGTTGGCTGGCAGTCCTTCCTGATAAAGCTGTCAGGGGTGATATCATAAGATTGTATGGGAAAGTCTTTCTCTATCCCCTGAGATATGTACTACAGTAGAAATGTGGCCCTGCCTCTGCCCACAGCTATCCAAACACATGAGTGATAGATCACAGATAAAAAAGTGTGACAAAACGAAGGGAGAGATAATCCCTCCATCCACAGAAAACGAGTGATGTCTCATTCTCTGACCTAATCTCCTATTTTGGGAGTTGGCATCTTTCTGTTGGTCGTTATTATTTTTATTGAGGGGCTTCCATAGGCATGCCTGCCTTTGATTCATTTATTACCCAAACATAACAATCCTAGTCCCTGTCATGCCACAGGAAATCGATGCTCTGACAAAACAAATATTCCATAACATCCCTCAAGGTAGTTTTCCTTCGATAAAATTAATTCTGTCAGGAATTCTGTTCAACATCGTAATAAAATGATAATTATTCCTTTTAATGTCATTGAGGAAATCTGATTTGAAACCGAGACATGCTTTGTGGCTGTTCTTGGATATACTGTACGGTTTATATTAACTGATTACAGGATAGCTTTGTTTTGCGAATTTGGATATTAGAGCACGTTAGTTGACATACCGTGCCATCAGAAAGTATTCAAACCCCTATTCCACATTGTATTGTGTTACAGCCTGAATTGAAAATGGTTCTAATAATATTTTTTCTCTTACCGATCTACACACAATACCCCATAATGACAAAGTGGAAACATGTTTTGAGAAATGTTAGATCATTTATTCAAAATGAAATACAGAAATATTTAATTGACATACGTATTTACATGTTAGAATCACCTTTGGCAGCTTTGAGTCTTTCTGGGTACATCTCTAAGAGCTTTGACTCTTTCTGTGTGAGTCTCTAAGAGCTGTGAGTCTTTCTGGGTAAGTCTAAGAGCTGTGAGTCTTTCTGGGTAAGTCTCTAAGAGCTGTGAGTCTTTCTGGGTAAGGGTCTAAGAGCTGTGAGTCTTTCTGGGTAAGTCTAAGAGCTGTGAGTCTTTCTGGGTAAGTCTCTAAGAGCTGTGAGTCTTTCTGGGTAAGTCTCTAAGAGCTGTGAGTCTTTCTGGGTAAGTCTCTGAGAGCTGTGAGTCTTTCTGGGTAAGTCTCTATGAGCTGTGAGTCTTTCTGGGTAAGTCTAAGAGCTGTGAGTCTTTCTGGGTAAGTCTCTAAGAGCTTTGAGTCTTTCTGGGTAAGTCTCTAAGAGCTGTGCGTCTTTCTGGGTAAGTCTCTAAGAGCTTTGTACATCTGGATTGTATAATAGTTGTCCATTTATTTTCAACATTCTTCAAGCTCTGTCAAATAGGTTGTTGATCATTGCTAGACAACCATTTCCAAGTCTTGCCATAGATTTTCAAGCACATTTAAGACAAAACTGTAACTCGGCCACTCAGGAACATTCACTGTCTTGTAAAGTAACTCCAGTGTAGATTTTGCCTTGTGTTTTAGGTTATTGTCCTGGTAAATTTTAGGTTATTGTCCTGGTAAATTCCTCTCCTAGTGGCTGGCGGAAAGCAGACTGAACCAGGTTTTCCTCTAGGATTTTGCCTGTGCTTAGTTCCATTCAGTTTATTTTTTATCCTGAAAAACTCCTCAGAATTTAACGATTACAAGCATACCCATAAGGTGATGCAGCCACCACTACACTTGAAAATATGGAGAGTGGTACTCAGTAATGTGTTGTACTGGATTTGACCCAAACATAACACTTTGTATTCAGGACAAAAAAGTTAATTGCTTTGCCACATTTGTTGCCGTTTTACTTTCGTACATTGTTGCAAACAGGATGCATGTTTTGGAATAGTTTTGTTTTAGTCTACAGGCTTCCTCCTTTTCACTCTGTCAATTAGGTTAGTATTGTGGAGTAACTACAATGTTGTTGGTTTCCGTTTTGCTCTACGACGCCCACAAGTGTCATGGGACTCGTCTGAAGGTAACAGGTGAAGCTGAAGGTGAAGGAAATGTTGTGCCTACCCAAAAAAGGGTAGGATATGTGTTTTTATTTTGATAATATCCTGAGCTTTCTTATATCTCCTAGATACACTTCAAGACCTTGTATCTCATGATTTATTTTTTGACTGTCTTTTTTGCCATTTATGAATGTGTTATTCAATGCATTTCTCTTGATTTTAGTAGTAAAGAACAAATTCAAAATGTTATCAAATATCTTCGTAGTGATTTGGTGTATTGATACACAATCCACAGTGTAATGATTAACTTCACCAGGCTCAAAGGGATATTCAATGTCTGCTTTTTTTTACCGATATGTGCCCTTCTTTGCAAGGCATTGGAAAACTTCCCTGGTCTTTATGGCTGAATCTGTTTTAGAAATGTACTGCTCGACTGAGGAGCCTTACAGATAATTGCACATGTGGGGTACAGAGATGAGGTAGTCATTCAAAAATAATTTTTAACTCTATTATTGCACACGGAGTGAGCAGGCAACTTATTATGTGACTTGGTAAGTACATTTTTACTCCTCAACAAGGCTTGCCACAACAAGACGGTTGAGTACTTATTGACTCAAGACATTTCAAATTTCATTTTTTATTCATTTGTTTAAGATTTCTAAAAAGATAATGAGACTATTGTAACGGTTCTCGTCCTCTTCGTCTGAGGAGTAGCAAGGATCGGACCAATACGCAGCGTGGGTAGTGTCCATTTTAATTTATTAAAACTGAACACTGAAAAATACAAAATAGCAAAGTGAATGGCGACACCGTGCGTTTAACCGCATAACCGTGCCTGACCAGTATCACGCTGCTTACAATAAGCACGAGGAGTGGGCTCAGGTCTCCAACCTGACTCTGCCACACTCCCCGTGTGCCCCCTCCCCCCAAAACATTTTTGGGGCTGCCTCTCGTGCCTGCCGCGCTGTCGTGCTGCCTCCTCATATCGCCGCCGCTCAGCTTTCGCTGCCTCCAGCTCTGCCTTGGGGCGGCGATATTCCCCAGCCTGTGCCCAGGGTCCTTTTCCGTCCAAAATCTCCTCCCATGTCCAGGAGTCCAGAACTCGCTGCTGCCCGATACCACGCTGCTTGATCCTTGGTTGGTGGGTGATTATGTAACGGTTCTCGTCCTCTTCGTCTAGCAAGGATCGGACCAATACGCAGCGTGGTAAGTGTCCATTTTAATTTATTAATACTGAACACTGAAAAATACAAAATAACAAAGTGAATAACACCGAAAACCGAAACAGTCCTGAAACGTGAAAAAAACACTACAACAGGAAACAATCACCCACCACACACAATGAAAAACAGGCTACCTCAATATGGCTCCCAATCAGAGACAACGACTGACACCTGCCTCTGATTGAGAACCATACTAGGCCCAACACATAGAAAACTAACAACAGAACAAAACATAGAAAAACAACATAGAATACCTACCCCAACTCACACCCTGACCAAACTAAAATAAAGACATAAAAAAGGAACTAAGGTCAGAACGTGACAACTATTGTGTGTAGGCCAGGGACAACAGTTTTTAAATTGAATCCATTTTAAATTCAGGGTGTAATGGAACAAAATGTGGAAATAGTCAAGCGGTGTGAGTACTTTCTGAAGTCACTGCAGTATTTCCATGAAGAGGTAGATTCCATCATTCTTGGAATCCAGTAGCACAACACAAATAAACTAATCCTTTCTAATCTAGCTAATCATAACACACTGACAACACTCATAAAACTTCACACTCTTATCACCAAAAGATGTATCACTCAGTGATATAAACAGATCAGGATTAAATCAGAACGTGGAGATGTCCTCGAATTAGGTTGGTTTTAAAGAATCCTAACTGGGACTGCGTAGGTTGCATAGGTAGAGCCACCTTTTGCAGCAGTTAGAGCTGCAGGTATCTTGGAGTATGTCTCTATCATCTTATCAGTATGTCTCTATCAGATTTTTGCCCATTCTTCAAGGGAAAACTGCTCCAGCTCCTTCACGTTGGATGGGTTCCACTGGTGTACAGCAATCTTTAAGTCATACCACAGATTCTCAATTGGATTGAGGTCTGGGCTTTGACTAGGCTATTCTTTTACATTTACATTTAAGTCATTTAGCAGACGCTCTTATCCAGAGCGACTTACAAGACATTTAAATGTTTCCCCTTAAACCACTTGAGTGTTGCTTTAGCAGTATGCTAGCGTCATTGTCCTGCTGGAAGGTGAACCTCCGTCCCAGTCTCAAATCTCTTGAAGACTGAAACAGGTTTCCCACAAGAATTTCCCTGTATTTAGCACCATCCATCGTTCCTTCAATTCTGACCAGTTTCCCAGTCCCTGCTGATGAAAAACATACCCACAGGATGATGCTGCTGTAACCGATGTGAAATGGCTAGCTAGTTAGCGGGGTACGCGCTAATAGCGTTTCAATCGGTGAAGTCACTCGCTCTGAGACCTTGAAGTAGTTGTTCCCCTTGCTCTGCAAAGGCCGCGGCTTTTGTGGAGCGATGGGTAACAATGCTTCGAGGGTGGCTGTTGTTGATGTGTGCAGAGGGTCCCTGGTTCAAGCCCAGGTAGGGGTGAGGAGAGGGACGGAAGCTACACTGTTACACATGTGGGGAAATGTTGGGTTTGTGCCAGACATAGCGTTTTCCTTGATGTCCAAAAAACTCAGTGTTCGTCTTATCAAAGCAGAGTACCTTCTTCCATATGTTTGGGAGGCTCCCACATCCCTTTTGGTGAACACCAAACGCATTTGCTTATTTTTTTCTTTAAGCAATGGCTTTTTTCTGGCCAATCTTCCTTACCGCCCAGCTCTGTGGAGTGTAAGGTTTAAAGTGGTCCTATGGACAGATACTCCAATCTCTGCTGTGGAGCTTTGCAGCTCTTTCAGGTTTGTCTTTGGTCTCCTTGTTGCCCCTCTGATTAATGCCCACCTTGCCTCGTCTGTGAGTTTTGGCAGCCCTCTCTTGGTAGGTTTGTTGTGGTGCCATATTCTTTCTATGTTTTTTATAATGGATATAATGATGCTCTGTGGGATGTTCAAAGTTTCTGATATTTTTTATAACCCAAACCTGATCTGTTTAAAGAGCACGTTGGTCTTCATGGTGCCACTTTATTTATTTATCTTTATTTAACTAGACAAGTCAGTTAAGAACAAATTCTTATTTTCAGTGATGACCTAGGAACAGTGGGTTAACTGGCTTGCTCAGGGGCAGAATGACAGATTTTTACCTTGTCAGCTCAAGGATTTGAGCTTGCAACCTTTCGGTTACAAGTCCAACGATCTAACCACTAGGCTACCTTCCACCCCACTTCCTTTGGTGGTGCCCCTGGCTTAGTGGTGTTGCAGACTCTGGGGCCTTTTTGAACAGGAGTATATATACTGAGATCATTTGGCAGATCATGTGACACTTAGATTGCACACAGGTGGACTTTATTTAACTAATTATGTGACTTGTGAAGGTAACTTCACAAATTTCACAAGTTTGGACTATATTGTGTATGTCCATTACATGAAATCCAAATAAAAATCTATTTAAATTACAGGTTGTAATGCAACAAAATAGGAAAAATGCCAAGGGGGTGAATACTTTTGCAAGGCACTGTAAATCTAGCTACCTAAGTCAGCCATTGGCTAGGCCATCAGAAGCTAGATAAAGGCATCTGCCATTCAACTTTATTAGGGCAACATTTTGGAGTGACAGTGGAATCAACCAATCACATTTTGACTTAATGAGCGGAAAAGGTTTTTATAAAAACCCATGGAAACTTGGGACTTCTTGAAGGCCAACAGGTCACTGCGCAATAGCGAGCAGTAGTTTTCCAACGTGTAGCTAGGTTTTGTTTTCGGGGTAGTTTGCAGCAGCTGCAGCAGGTGTTGCTAATCTTTTAGCTTCTCCCTATTCAATAATAACTTTCAACAAGCAGTTACGCTTCAAATGATTAACATCTGGGGAACTGTGTTTTTTATTGCAGCGATCTTGCTGTTTTTAGCCTCTTTGAAAATAACATCTGTGTGTGAGACATTGTTGCATTAAAAGTGGAACTGACAGCAGTTTAGCAACATGGAATGTTATTATGTGACCTGTTCACCGGACGTGCTTCCTGTCCCGGACGTGCTTCCTGTTCACCGGACGTGCTTCCTGTTCACCGGACGTGCTTCCTGTCCCGGACGTGCTTCCTGTTCACCGGACGTGCTTCCTGTCCCGGACGTGCTTCCTGTTCACCGGACGTTCTTCCTGTTCACCGGACGTGCTTCCTGTTCACAGGACGTGCTTCCTGTTCACCGGACGTGCTTCCTGTTCACCGGACGTGCTTCCTGTTCACCGGGCGTGCTTCCTGTTCACCGGACGTGCTTCCTGTTCACCGGACGTGCTTCCTGTTCACCGGACGTGCTTCCTGTTCACCGGACGTGCTTCCTGTCCCGGACGTGCTTCCTGTTCACCGGAAGTGCTTCCTGTTCACCGGATGTGCTTCCTGTCCCGGACGTGCTTCCTGTCCCAGACCTGCTGTTTTCAACTCTCTAGAGACCGCAGGAGCGGTAGAGATACTCTTAATGATCGGCTATGAAAAGCCAACTGACATTTACTCCTGAGGTGCTGACTTGCTGCACCCCCGACAACTACTGTGATTATTATTATTTGACCATGCTGGTCATTTATGAACATTTGAACATCTTGGCCATGTTCTGTTATAATCTCCACCCGTCACAGCCAGAAGAGGACTGGCCACCCCTCATAGCCTGGTTCCTCTCTAGGTTTCTTCCTAGGTTTTGGCCTTTCTAGGGAGTTTTTCCTAGCCACCGTGCTTCTACACCTGCATTGCTTGCTGTTTGGGGTTTTAGGCCGGGTTTCTGTACAGCACTTTGAGATATCAGCTGATGTAAGAAGGGCTATATAAATACATTTGATTTGATTTGATTAAAATCTGTTCATATAGGAAGGAAGAATATGACAAGTGACCACTTAGATATAGTAATTTTCATGTTCTCATAAATTCTTTGAATATTTGGGAATGACGTTTACTATCAATATAGAGTGGGAGAGCGGACATGCAGTTGGACAATTAACAGACACTGCAGCAAATAAAACCGAATCAAAACATTTGTCTTGTCCAGGCCCGGAGTCTACACAGACCGATGCGCTATAGCCAATCAGAGCTACAGTAGACCTTTACACAAACAAGCCATGTGCCACATGACATCATTCACTTTGAACTGGACCGTGTGTTTACAGGCAGTTGCAACAGCGTGACTTTAGATCAGAACGCATTTGCCAAAGACCACAAAAAACACCTGAATGGATTTCTGCAAATACCTAAACACCACGGAGTCCTCTTACATTTGGGAACTTTACAGTCCTATTGATCAAACAACCATGAAAAGGTAGGCTCCCTCTGTTATGCACATCAACAACAACAACATCAACAACTAACGCTAGCCAGAGCGAGATGAGATCAAATCTAACAAAGGAACATTAAACAACCCTAACAAACCATTTTGGCTAGATGGCCATCAAAATTCCACAAATAAACAATGGGGAATTGTAGCCTCCTAGTCCTTCTACAGATTGCCTGCAAATGCATGCTTGTCCCAATCAAGCACCCTAGCTAACTGGCTAAGGTTGGCTAGCTTGCTAGCTAGCGACTTCCAGACACAAATGAGAGACACAAATGAACACCTCACTCTGACCATTTTACTCACCGTAGCAGAGCTGCTTAGGCTGTTTACATGTTATCTAGAGCGTTCTTTACTAATTTACTTTTTTGCCTAAGTTTACTGACACCGGTCATATTCAGCTGGTAAATTCATCAGTTGTTCTCTGCTCTGGCACACTCAGACGAGAGTGCTCTGAAATCAGAATAGATAGCCAGAGTGAATTTGTGAACGCAAGAGATATGCTAACTGTATAACAGTCATTTAAGTTCTTGCTAGCTAACCAAATGACACTTGCATCTCTAGCTGTGTATAGCCACCGAGAAACGATATGAGGGAAAAAAATAATTGCCATTCCTTCGCGTCCACATCACCAACAAACTAACATGTTTGTACCGGTACCCACTGTACATAGCCTCGCTATATTTATTTACTGCTGCTCTTTAATTATTTGCTATTCTTATCTCTTATCTCTTATTCTTATTCTTATCTCTTACTTTTTTTTGGGGGGAAGGGTTCTTAAAACTGCAATGTTGGTTAAGGCCTTGTCAGTAAGCACTTCACTGTAAGGTCTACAACTGAGGTATTCGACGCATGTGACAAATAACATTTAATTTGATATGCTTTATATTTGTGTTCAGTATAACTTCCTGCAACTCTACACATATTGCCATGAGGCAAAGAGAAATATGTGCAGTTTCATAGCTAATTTGATGCTATTCTATGACATTTTACAATGAGGCAGAGAACATTTTGGTAGACAAGTGGTACACCAGTGGCCCTAGGAAACAGTCCAATACTCCTCTGTCCACCTGACTAGCTCCCGGCACACAGCAGGCTCTGAGGATTTGGGGGGATGAGAGGTGGAGTGTTGAAATTATACTCAGACTTGAGGGTTTTTCCTCCAGACAAATATCCTTGTGTTGTTCTGATCTGCCACTGTGAACCAAATATCCAGGCCAGCTACACACACATGCAGATGGGTTTTATATAGCATTATCTTTATCTCTCTCTATTTCTCTCTCTCTACCTCTCTCTCTACCTCTCTCTCTACCTCTCTCTCTACCTCTCTCTCTACCTCTCTCTCTCTACCTCTCTCTCTCTACCTCTCTCTCTCTACCTCTCTCTCTCTACCTCTCTCTCTACCTCTCTCTCTCTACCTTTCTCTCTACCTCTCTCTCTACCTCTCTCTCTACCTCTCTCTCTACCTCTCTCTCTCTACCTCTCTCTCTACCTCTCTCTCTACCTCTCTCTCTACCTCTCTCTCTCTACCTCTCTCTCTCTACCTCTCTCTCTCTACCTCTCTCTCTCTACCTCTCTCTCTCTACCTCTCTCTCTACCTCTCTCTCTACCTCTCTCTCTACCTCTCTCTCTACCTCTCTCTCTCTCTCTCTCTCTCTCAATTCAATTCAATTCAATTCAAGGGGCTTTATTGGCATGGGAAACATGTGTTAACATTGCCAAAGCAAGTGAGGTAGATAATATACAAAAGTGAAATAAACAATAAAAATTAACAGTAAACATTACACATACAGAAGTTTCAAAACAATAAAGACATTACAAATGTCATATTATATATATACAGTGTTGTAACAATGTACAAATGGTTAAAGCACACAAGTTAAAATAAATAAGCATAAATATGGGTTGTATTTACAATGTTGTTTGTTCTTCACTGGTTGCCCTTTCTCTGTCTCTCTCTCGCTCTCTCTCTCTTTCTCTCTCTCTTTCTGTCTCTCTCTCTCTCTGTCTGTTCTGTCTCTCTCTGTTTCTCTCTCTCTGTCTCTGCTTTTGTCTCTCTCTCTCTCCTTTCTTTCTTTCTCTCTCTCTCTCTCTCTCTCTCTCTCTCTCTCTCTCTCTACCTCTCTCTCTCTACCTCTCTCTCTCTACCTCTCTCTCTCTACCTCTCTCTCTACCTCTCTCTCTACCTCTCTCTCTACTTCTCTCTCTTTACCTCTCTCTCTATACCTCTCTCTCTACCTCTCTCTCTACCTCTCTCTCTACCTCTCTCTTTCTACCTCTCTCTCTCTACCTCTCTCTCTCTACCTCTCTCTCTACCTCTCTCTCTACCTCTCTCTCTACCTCTCTCTCTCTACCCCTCTCTCTCTACCTCTCTCTCTACCTCTCTCTCTACCTCTCTCTCTACCTCTCTCTCTACCTCTCTCTCTACCTTTCTCTCTCTACCTCTCTCTCTCTACCTTTCTCTATTTCAATTCAATTCAATTCAAGGGGCTTTATTGGCATGGGAAACATGTGTTAACATTGCCAAAGCAAGTGAGGTAGATATTATACAAAAGTGAAATAAACAATACAAATTAACAGTAAACATTACACATACAGAAGTTTCAAAACAATAAAGACATTACAAATGTTATATTATATATATACAGTGTTGTAACAATGTACAAGTGGTTAAAGCACACAAGTTAAAATAAATAAGCATAAATATGGGTTGTATTTACAATGGTGTTTGTTCTTCAATGGTTGCCCTTTTCTTGTGGCAACAGGTCACAAATCTTGCTGCTGTGATGGCACACTGTGGAATTTCTCCCAGTAGATATGGGAGTTTATCAAAATTGGATTTGTTTTCGAATTCTTTGTGGATCTGTGTAATCTGAGGGAAATATGTCTCTCTAATATGGTCATACATTGGGCAGGAGGTTAGGAAGTGCAGCTCAGTTTCCACCTCATTTTGTGGGCAGTGTGCACATAGCCTGTCTTCTCTTGAGAGCCAGGTCTGCCTACGGCGGCCTTTCTCAATAGCAAGGCTATGCTCACTGAGTCTGTACATAGTCAAAGCTTTCCTTAAGTTTGGGTCAGTCACAGTGGTCAGGTATTCTGCCACTGTGTACTCTCTGTTTAGGGCCAAATAGCATTCTAGTTTTTTTGTTAATTCTTTCCAATGTGTCAAGTAATTATCTTTTTGTTTTCTCATGATTTGGTTGGGTCTAATTGTGCTGTTGTCCTGGGGCTCTGTGGGGTGTGTTTGTGTTTGTGAACAGAGCCCTAGGACCAGCTTGCTTAGGGGACTCTTCTCTAGGTTTATTTCTCTGTAGGTGATGGCTTTGTTATGGAAGGTTTGGGAATCGCTTCCTTTTAGGTGGTTGTAGAATTTAACGGCTCTTTTCTGGATTTTGATAATTAGTGGGTATCGGCCTAATTCTGCTCTGCATGCATTATTTGGTGTTCTACGTTGTACACGGAGGATATTTTTGCAGAATTCTGCATGCAGAGTCTCAATTTGGTGTTTGTCCCATTTTGTGAAATCTTGGTTGGTGAGCGGACCCCAGACCTCACAACCATAAAGGGCAATGGGCTCTATGACTGATTCAAGTATTTTTAGCCAGATCCTAATTGGTATGTTGAAATTTATGTTCCTTTTGATGGCATAGAAGGCCCTTCTTGCCTTGTCTCTCAGATCGTTCACAGCTTTGTGGAAGTTACCTCTAGTGCTGATGTTTAGGCCGAGGTATGTATAGTTTTTTGTGTGCTCTAGGGCAACGGTGTCTAGATGGAATTTGTGGTCCTGGCGACTGGACCTTTTTTGGAACACCATTATTTTGGTCTTACTGAGATTTACTGTCAGGGCCCAGGTCTGACAGAATCTGTGCAGAAGATCTAGGTGCTGCTGTAGGCCCTCCTTGGTTGGTGACAGAAGCACCAGATCATCAGCAAACAGTAGACATTTGACTTCGGATTCTAGTAGGGTGAGACCGGGTGCTGCAGACTGTTCTAGTGCCCGCGCCAATTCGTTATATATATATATATATGTTGAAGAGGGTGGGGCTTAAGCTGCATCCCTGTCTCACCCCACGACCCTGTGTGAAGAAATGTGTGTGTTTTTTGCCAATTTTAACCGCACACTTGTTGTTTGTGTACATGGATTTTATAATGTCGTATGTTTTACCCCAACACCACTTTCCATCAATTTGTATAGCAGACCCTCATGCCAAATTGAGTCGAAGGCTTTTTTGAAATCAACAAAGCATGAGAAGACTTTGCCTTTGTTTTGGTTTGTTTGGTTGTCAATTAGGGTGTGTAGGGTGAATACATGGTCTGTTGTACGGTAATTTGGTAAAAAGCCAATTTGACATTTGCTCAGTACATTGTTTTCATTGAGGAAATGTACGAGTCTGCTGTTAATGATAATGCAGAGTATTTTCCCAAGGTTACTGTTGACGCATATTCCACGGTAGTTATTGGGGTCAAATTTGTCTCCACTTTTGTGGATTGGGGTGATCAGTCCTTGGTTCCAAATATTGGGGAAGATGCCAGAGCTAAGGATGATGTTAAGGAGTTTTAGTATAGCCAATTGGAATTTGTTGTCTGTGTATTTGATCATTTCTGTAACGTCCTGACCAGAGTTATTATGTGTTTTGCTTGTTTAGTGTTGGTCAGGACGTGAGCTGGGTGGGAATTCTATGTTGTGTGTCTAGTTTGTCTGTTTCTATGTCCAGCCTAATATGGTTCTCAATCAGAGGCAGATGGTAATCGTTGTCCCTGATTGAGAATCATATATAGGAGGCTTGTTTTGTGTTGGGATTTGGTGGGTGTTTGTTTCC
>NC_092089.1:94269296-94326796 GCF_045679555.1 Salvelinus alpinus
CAGAAAGTTTTCAGACCTGTTGACTTGTTCGATATTTTGTTACTCTACAGCCTTATTCTGAAATTGATTATGTATTTTTTTCCCCTCATCAATCTACACACTATAAACAGATATCAACAAAATAAAACCGCGTTGTAGAAATATCACATTTACATAAGTATTTAGACCTTTTATTCAGTACTTTGTTGAATCACCTTTGGCAGTGATTACAGCTTAAAGTATTATTGGTTATGAAGCTACAAGCTTGGCACACCTGTATTTGGGGAGTTTCTCCCATTCTTCTCTGCAGATTCTCTCAAGCTCTGTCAGGTTGGATGAAAGAGTTGCAGAACAGCTATTTTCAGGTCTCTCCAGAGATGTTCTATTGGGTTCGTGTCCGGGCTCTGGCTCGGCCCCCAAGGACATTCAGAGACGTGTCCCAAAGACACTCCTGTGTTGTCGTGGCTGTGTGCTTAAGGTCGTTGTCACGCCCTGACCATAGAGAGCCTTTTTATTCTCTATTTTGGTTAGGTCAGGGTGTGACTAGGATGGGTGATCTAGTGCATTTATTTCTATGTTGGCCTGGTATGGTTCCCAATCAGAGGCAGCTGTTTATCGTTGTCTCTGATTGGGGATCATATTTAGGCAGCCATTTTCCCACTGTGTTTTGTGGGATCTTGTTTCTGTGTAGTTGCCTGTGAGCACTGCTTGAGCTTCACATATCGTTTATTCTTCTTTGTTGTTTTTGTGAGTTTCATTTGATTAAAACCTCTTGACACTACAGGGGGTGCTGTTTCAACTTGGACATTTATCGTTCCCAAATTAAACTGCCTCGTACTCAATTCTTGCTCGTACAATATGCATATTATTATTACTATTGGATAGAAAACAATCTCTAGTTTCT
This sequence comes from Salvelinus alpinus, assembly GCF_045679555.1. Taxonomy (NCBI): domain Eukaryota; kingdom Metazoa; phylum Chordata; class Actinopteri; order Salmoniformes; family Salmonidae; genus Salvelinus; species Salvelinus alpinus. Next base: position 94,270,180 of record NC_092089.1, read on the forward strand.
AAAACCGTTTGAATTATGTCTGTGGGTGAACCAGAACTCTTTCTGCAGCGAAATCCATGACAGGAACTGCGAAGGTCTGAAAACGAGGCTCTGTTCTCAGATCAGTTTAACCTGTCTAGGATGAGAGTGGCGCTAGCGGCACTCCCCCCCCACCCCCACTGAAAAACCAGTGCCGCGAAATTCAAAAAAAAATTTTTTTTAAAATATTTAACTTTCACACATTAAAGTCCAATACAGCTAATGAAAGACACAGATCTTGTGAATCCAGTCAACATGTCCGATTTTTTAAATGTTTTACAGGGAAGACACAATATGTAAAGATGTACACATTAGCACCTAAAAACACATTAGCATAATCCACCATCTTTTATTTGTCCACCAACACCAGTAGCTATCACCAATTCGGCTAAACTAAGATATTTATAGCCCCTAACCAAGAAAAAAACTAATCAGATGACAGTCTGATAACATATTTATGGTATGGGATAGGTTTTGTTAGAAAAAAGTGCATATTTCAGGTAGATGGCATAGGTTACAATTGCACCCACCGTCACAAATGGAATAGACAAACTACTTAGAGCAACGTGTTTACCTACTTACTAATCATCAAACATTTCGTAAAAATACACAGCATACACGAATCGAAAGACACAGATCCTGTGAATACAGACAATATTTCAGATTTTCTAAGTGTCTTACAGCGAAAACACAATAAATCGTTATATTAGCATAGCACATAGCACATAGCAGCCCAGCATTGATTCTAGCCAAAGTGAGCGATAAAAGTAAACATCGCCAAAATATATTAATTTTTTCACTAACCTTCTCAGAATTCTTCAGATGACACTCCTGTAACATCATATTACACAATCCATATAGAGTTTGATCGAAAATGTTTATATTTAGCCACCAAAATCATGGTTAGACAATGTGAAATGTAGCTCAGCTGGTCAGAAAAAGTCTGTGCGCCACTTAGACAGTGATCTACTCTTATACATAAATACTCATAAACGTGACTAAAAAATATAGGGTGGACAGGGATTGATAGACAATTTAATTCTTAATACAATCGCGGAATTACATTTTTTAAATTATCCTTACTTTTCAATACAGCTTGCGCCAAGCGAAGCTACGTCAAAAAACATGGCGTCCGAAGCCACTAACACTTTTCGACAGAAACACGATTTATCATAATAAAAATGTCCTACTTTGAGCTGTTCTTCCATCGGTATCTTGGGCAAAGGATCCTTTCTTGGGTCCAATCGTCTTTTGGTGGAAAGCTGTCCTCTTGCCATGTGGAAATGCCAACTGCGTTCGGGATGAACTGGAAGCGTGCCCAGCAATTCACAGCTTTTCAGAAATAAATGTCCCAAAATCGCACTAAACGGATATAAATTGCTATAAAACGCTTTAAATTAACTACCTTATGATGTTTTTAACTCCCATAACGAGTAGAAACATGACCCGAGTAATATTACTCCCTCCACTAATGCTTGGAACAGGTGCGGGTCGGTGCCCTCTATGCGCATGACGCAGCTCCAAAAGAATGATTAGCCTCAGGGTTTTTTAATTTATAGTGCCTGTGAACGCGCAATCGACACGATTCAAATCGTCATCACGTAAAGACATCCAGGGGAAGACGTAAGCAGTGTCCGTATAGTCATAGCAATAACAGTGGCCTTTTAACTGACTCCAGAACAGTGGCCAAAATTTCTGGAATCTGACTCCATGTCAGGGAAATTGCTGTAGAATGGGCTCTGTTCCACTTAGAGACAAAATTTCAACTCCTATAGAAACTATAGACTGTTTTCTATCCAATAATAATAATAATATGCATATTGTACGATCAAGAACTTTGTGGGAAGCCGTTTCAAAAAATTACACGATTAGCATAAATAGCCACAACAGCGCCCTCATCCCCAACAGGTTAAAGCTCTGTATGTATGCTATGGGTCGACATGAACTGCACCCGCCTTCCCCTGGATGTCAGTAACCAATGAGAAGTGGAATGGAGTTTCTACGTAGTTCTCAGAGCTTATAAAAGGCCAAGGAACGAAGGGAGCTCTCTTTTCGACGTTCGTCATTGCGCAAAGCAAGACCTCAAGATGGCATTTTGAAACGCTCAGTTATCGACCTTAGATATATCCGTCTGTAATTTAATTCGATATAGGTGTTAGAAACATCATAACGAAGTTATTTTAAACCGAGTTATATCAGTTTATGCGAGTATATTGCTATTTTCGGAATTTCCTTAGTATTGTGTTTTGAACATTTGGGCATGTTGTGGCCACATAGCTATTGTTAGCTGCTAATTCCGAAGTTGAAGACGACGTTTTACAACCAAGCAACGATTCTTTTGGACAAAGGACCACTTGCCCAAGATTCTGATGGAAGCTCGTCCAAAAGTAAGAGCTATTTATGATGTTATTCCGTATTTATGTGGAAAAATGTAAACGCATTTGTCCGCCATTATTGCGGCACTGGTCTGGCTGTAACGCACACTGTATGTCTAGTAACGTTAATTTTAAAAATCTAACTCAGCGGTTGCATTAATAACTAATGCATCTTTCATTTGCTGTCCAACCTGTATTTTTTAGTCAAGTTTACGATTATTTATTGATTAGATTAGGTGCCTTTCCAAGATGGCGCCGGCCAGAATGCATGACCTGTTGCCACTGATCACATTGTATAACCACGATTTGTGCTGCTAAATATGCACATTTTCGAACAAAACCTATATGCATTGTGTAATATGATGTTACAGGACTGTCATCTGATGAAGTATATCAAGGTTAGTCCAACATTATATATCTTTTGCTGTATTGTTACGATCGCTAACCTGTGCTGCTGGTAAATTGCTTGTGTTTCTGGCTATTGTGCTAAGCTAATATAATGCTATATTGTGTTTTCGCTGTAAAACACTTAAAAAATCTGACATATTGGCTGGATTCACAAGATGTTGGGCTTTCATTTGCTGTACGCTGTGTATTTTTCAGAAATGTTTTAAGATGAGTAATTAGGTATTTGACGTTGGTCTCTGTAATTATTCTGGCAGCTTCGGCACTATTTCAGATTGCAGCTGCAATGTAGAACTGTGATTTATACCTGAAATATGCACATTTTTCTAAAAAAACATATGCTATACAATAAATATGTTATCAGACTGTCATCTTATGAAGTTGTTTCTTGGTTAGTGGCTATATATATCTTTATTTGGTCGAATTAGTGATGGCTAATGATGGAGTAAAAAACTGGTGGAGTAAAAAAAGTGGTGTCTTTTGCTAACGTGGTTAGCTAATAGATTTACATATTGTGTCTTCCCTGTAAAACATTTTAAAAATCAGAAATGATGGCTGGATTCACAAGATGTGTATCTTTCATCTGGTGTCTTGGACTTGTGATTTAATGATATTTAGATGCTAGTATTTACTTGTGACGCTATGCTAGGCTATGCTAGTCAGCTTTTTTACTGTGGGGGGTGCTCCCGGATCCGGGTTTGGGAGGAATTAGAGGTTAACTTCTTGCCGCACGGATCCCTTTAGCGGGATCATTTTCGTAAACAACCGCTGAATTGCGGAGCGCCAAATTCAAAAATAATACAAAAAATATTTATAATCATGAAATCACAAGTGAAATATACCAAAACACAGCTTAGCTTGTTGTTAATCCACCTATCGTGTCAGATTTGGAAAATATGCTTTACAGCGAAAGCAATCCAAGCGTTTGTGAGTTTATCAACCACTAGACAAAACAGTAAGAACAGCTAGCCTTAAATTAGCTTGGTCACGAAAGTCAGAAAAGCAATAAAATTAATTGCTTACCTTTGATAATCTTCGGATGTTTGCACTCACGAGACTCCCAGTTACACAATAAATGTTATTTTTGTTCGATAAAGATTAGTTTTAAACCAAAAACCGCCATTTGGTTTGTGCGTTATGTTCAGAAAACCACAGGCTCGTTCCGGTCCTGAAGGGCAGACGAAAATTCCAAAAAGTATCCGTAATGTTCGTAGAAACATGTCAAAGGTTTTTTATAATCAATCCTCAGGTTGTTTTTAACATACATAAACGATCATATTACAGAGAAAGAAAATGTCAAGCTACATCTCTCCCACGCAGGAACTAATCAAAGGACACCTGACGCGTTTTGATAAATCTCGTTAATTTTTCTAAATAAAAGCTTGAAACTATGTCTAAAGCCTGGTCACAGCCTGAGGAAGCCATTGGAAAAGGAATCTGGTTGATACCCCTTTAAATGGAGGAGGGGCAGTCAATGGAACAGGGATTTTTCCAAATAAAAGGCACTTCCGGGTTGGAGTTCCTCAGGTTTTCGCCTGCAACTTCAGTTCTGTTATACTCACAGACAATATTTGACAGTTTTGGAAACTTTAGAGTGTTTTCTACCCTAATCTGTCAATTATATGCATATTCTAATATCTGGGCCTGAGAAATAGTCTGTTTACCTTGGGAACGTTATTTTTCCAAACATAAAAATAGTGCCCCTAACTGAAAGAGGTTAAACATTTGGAACTCTACGTACGCTGCGCCTTGGTCCAATGACTACTTCGACGATCGTGACAGTCGTTGTCCTGTTGGACGGTGAACCTTTGTGCCCCAGTCTGAGGTCCTGAGCAGGTTTTCATCAAGGATCTCGCTGTACTTTTTTCTGTTCATCTTTGCCTCGATCTTGACTAGTCTCCCATTCCCTGCCTCTGATAAACACCCCACAGCATGATGCTGCCACCACCATGCTTCACCGTAGGGATGGTTCCAGGTTTCCTCCAGATGTAACGCTTGGCATGCAGGTCAAAAAGTTCAATCTTGGTTTCATCAGACCAGATAATATTGTTTCTCATGGTCTGAGAGTCTTCAGGTGGCTTTTGGCAAACTCCAAGCAGGCTGTCATGTGCCTTTTGCTGAGGAGTGGCTTCCGTCTGGCCACTCTACCATAAAGGCCTGATTGGTGGAGTGCTGCAGAGATGGTTGTCTTTCTGGAAGGTTCTCCAATCTCCACAGAGGAACTCTAGTGCTCTGTCAGAGTGACCATTGGGTTCTTGGTCACCTCCCTGACAAAGTCACTTCTCCCCGATTCCTCAGTTTGTTGGGGCGGGCAGCTCTAGAAAGAGTCTTGGTGGTTCCAAACTTCTTCCATGTAAGAATGATGAAGGCCACTGTGTTCTTGGGGGCCTTCTATGATACAGAAATGTTTTGGTACCCTTCCCCAGATATGTTCCTCTACACAATCCTGTCTCAGAGCTCTGTGGACAATTCCTCATGGCTTAGTTTTTGCACTGTGACATGCACTGTGGGACCTTATATTATCTAGACAGGTGTGTACCTTTCCAAATCATGTCCAATCAGTGTAATTTACAACAGGTGAACTCCAATCAAGTTGTAGAAACATCTCAAGGATGATCAATGGAAACAGGATGCACCTGACCTCAATTTTGAGTCTCATAGCAAAGGGTCTGAATACCGATGTAAATAAGGTATTTCTGTTTCTTCATTTATATACATTTTTAACAATTTAAAAAAAAACTATTTTCACTTTGTTATTATGGGGTGTTGTGTGTACTGTAGATTGCTGAGAATAAAACATTTTTAAAAAACCTTTTACTATAAGGCTGTAACCAACAAAATTTGGAAAAAGTGAAGGGGTCTGAATACTTTCCGAAGGCACTGTACATCTACCATTTGTATATCTATGGTCTACTCCTAGGAGTTGCAGACAGGAATGGTGCAATTCAGGGATTTCAGTAGATTTCCAGCTATATAAGTAGTTTTGTGTTTATATTGCAGGTATTAACTGTGTGTAGGGGGACAGAGAGTAGAGAGAAGGAGGGAAAGAAAGAGAGAGGAAGAGGGAGAGAAAGAGAGAGGAAGAGGGAGAGAAAGAGAGATGGAAAAAGAGTGAAAGTAAGAGAGATAGAGAGAGAGAGCGAGTCAGATTCTCCCCAGGTCTTCCCCAGTCAGATCCACCTGGGTCCATACTTGACTGTGTGGGCTGGGTGGAGATGCAGAGTGAGGGACAGTGAGGGACGGTGGGGGACAGTGAGGGACAGTGGGGGATAGTGAGGGACAGTGGGGGACAGCGGGTTCAGGACCAGAAAGGGTATCATCCTTTAGTAGTGGTGACAAAGAGAAACAACAGCCTATACCCCCGTTCATTCCTCCAGTCATCAAATAGTGTTCAGCTGCATGGGAGGAAGAAAGGAGTGTGTTTTCCTGTTGACATCACGTCTGTTAGAGTAGGTTCAGGCTTCAACACGGTTCAACATGGGCTTAACGCGGTTAGCTATTGTCTGAATTACACACACACACACTCACATGTTCACACACACACACACACACACACACTCATATAGTACAGTTAGTACAGTACAGTTAGGGCATCTGAATAAAGCACTGGCAACATTACAGCTAGCTCACGTCTAATCTGTGGCTTGTTAACTCAGGTTATATTGAAGCCAAACAGCAGAGATCTATGTCTCTGGGGAAGTAAAACATAATGGCACTGATGGACTGGCCAAATACACACTGACTCTGGGTAGATAGGACAGGAGTAGAGAGATAGAGAGAAAGAGGGAGGAAAGTGGAGGGGGAGAGAGAGAGAAAGAGGAAGGGGGAGGAAAGAGGAGGGGTAGAGAGAGAGAGGAAGGGGGAGCTAATAGGAGGGGGTAGAGAGAGAGAAAGAGGAAGGGGGAGGAAATAGGAGGGGGTAATAGGAGGGGTTGAGAGAGAGAGAGGAAGGGGGAGCTAATAGGAGGGGGTAGAGAGAGAGAAAGAGGAAGGGGGAGGAAATAGGAGGGGGTAATAGGAGGGGTTGAGAGAGAGAGAGGAAGGGGGAGCTAATAGGAGGGGTAAAGAAAGAGAAAGAGGAAGGGGGGGTAATAGGAGGGGTAAAGAGAGAGAAAGAGAAAGGGGGGGGTAATAGGAGGGGTAAAGAGACAGAGAAAGAGAAAGGGGGAGGTAATAGGAGGGGGTAGAGAGACAGAGAAAGGGGGAGGTAATAGGCGGGGTAGAGAGAGAGAAAGAGGAAGGGGGGTAATAGGAGGGGGTAGAGAGAGAGAAAGAGGAATGGGGGAGGTAATAGGAGGGGTAGAGAGAGAGAAAGAGGAAGGGGGAGGTAATAGGAGAGGGTGAAGGGAAATACTTTTGTAGTAGAGTCTAATGCATCCCCCTCTCACCTAACTTTCACTCATCAATAGAGAGTGGTGAGATAATCAACATGTGTTTGTATAGAAGACGGACATCCCTGACACTGTGTGGAGATCTATGTGTGTTGCATAACGGTACCCTACTTTTATGTGCACCTATATAGAGCTCTGGTGAAATGTAGGCGTTTTAAAGGTGTGCCGTTTGGGGACACAACCCAGGAGGATGTGAGACGCTTCTTGTTCATCTCTTTCTCTTTCATTTATAACACCCACCAGGATATGAAATATTAGCTTTTGATTTATTCATATTTCTATTTATCTTCCCTTGTTCCTCTCCTCTTCTCCATCACCCTTTCATCTGAAAGCAGGGAAAACATTAAGTGGGAGATCACCGCTGAGATCACAGTCCCTTGGTATTCAGACATCATCAAGACCAGAGCAGCAGTTGTTCCAAGTCACTGATCTAAGGTCAGTTTAGTGTTTTTTCTTCCTTATGGTTAATGTTAGGATGGGAGGAGGGGAATCTGATTCTGGATCTGTGCCGAAGGACAACCTCTCTCTACCCAGGGCCATAGAGACCAGTAGACCTTGGTACATTGAATCTGTACATTGATTCGGTACATTGAATCGGTACATTGAGTACATGGAACCCAATTCATTTAATACTTAAGGAATGCTGTTTTGTGTCTCACAGAGAGAATTGGGTTGCAGGGTTTGTTTGAATAGGGCACTCGGCCAATCACAGTGTGCAACCCTTAACCTTTATACAGCATTGTGACCCGTTAAGGTCTTTGATGGTTTGTGTACATGTCAAGATCATCATCATATCAAGATCATTGAACACATCAGAAACACCAAATGACCCGAGAAAGGGAGAGGGGAAATAGAGAGGGGGGGGGGGGGGGGGAGAGAGGGGGGGGGGGGGGTAGGGAGAGGGTAGAGAGAGAGAGGGTTGGAGAGAGAGAGAGGGAAATAGAGAGGGAGAGGGGGAGAGAGAGAGCGAGGGATGGATGGAGAGAGAGAGCGAGGGATGGAGAGAGAGGGGGAGAGAGAGGGAGGGGGGATGGTGAGAGAGAGAGAGGGAGAGGGGGAAATAAAGAGGGAGGGGTGATGGAGAGAGAGAGAGGGAGAGGGGGGAGAGAGAGAGAGAGGAGGGATGGAGAAAGAGAGAGAGAGAGGGAAATAGAGAGGGAGAGGGGGGAGAGAGAGAGGAGTGGAGAGAGAGAGAGGGAAATAGAGAGGAAGGGGTGATGGAGAGAGAGAGATGGGGAGGGGGGAGAGAGAGTGGGGGGATGGAGAGAGCGAAAGGGAGAGGGGAGAGAGAGAGAGGGATGAGAGAGAGAGAGAGGGAAATAGAGAGGGAGAGGGGGGGAGAGAGAGGAGTGGAGAGAGAGAAAGGGGGAGAGAGAGGGAGGGGGATGGAGAGAGAGCGGGAGAGGGGGGAGAGAGAGGGAGTGGGATAGAGAGAGAAAAAGGGAGGGGGGAGAGGAAGGGAGGGAGGGAGGGAGGGAGGGAGGGAGGGAGGGAGGGAGGGGGGGGGGGTAGGGAGAGGGTAGAGAGAGAGAGGGTTGGAGAGAGAGAGAGGGAAATAGAGAGGGAGAGGGGGAGAGAGAGAGCGAGGGATGGATGGAGAGAGAGAGCGAGGGATGGAGAGAGAGGGGGAGAGAGAGGGAGGGGGGATGGTGAGAGAGAGAGAGGGAGAGGGGGAAATAAAGAGGGAGGGGTGATGGAGAGAGAGAGAGGGAGAGGGGGGAGAGAGAGAGAGAGGAGGGATGGAGAAAGAGAGAGAGAGAGGGAAATAGAGAGGGAGAGGGGGGAGAGAGAGAGGAGTGGAGAGAGAGAGAGGGAAATAGAGAGGAAGGGGTGATGGAGAGAGAGAGATGGGGAGGGGGGAGAGAGAGTGGGGGGATGGAGAGAGCGAAAGGGAGAGGGGAGAGAGAGAGAGGGATGAGAGAGAGAGAGAGGGAAATAGAGAGGGAGAGGGGGGGAGAGAGAGGAGTGGAGAGAGAGAAAGGGGGAGAGAGAGGGAGGGGGATGGAGAGAGAGCGGGAGAGGGGGGAGAGAGAGGGAGTGGGATAGAGAGAGAAAAAGGGAGGGGGGAGAGGAAGGGAGGGAGGGAGGGAGGGAGGGAGGGAGGGAGGGAGGGAGGGAGGGAGGGAGGGAGGGAGGGAGAGTCAGAGAGACAGACCACCCAACACAGCACTGCTTTCCAGATAACATCAAGCCAACTAAAGGGCCAGGGAACCAATTCTACTGTCTTTGATATTCAACTTTATTTCACTGACCGTCCATACAGTTTACTTTGGCACCAGTTGTATTTATTCATTTCTTTATTGGCAAATGCCAAACAGTGCAATGCCTTTTGATTTGTGATGATGCTCTGCAGGGCTGAAGGGGGTTGCTCTTGGAAACAGAACAGAAAGACCAGGCATACAGTTTCTGGTCAATAGCAACAGAGAGGAGAGACCAGGCATATAGTATATGGTCTATAGTAACAGAGAGGCGAGACCAGGCAAAGTTTCTGGTCTATAGTAACAGAGAGGAGAGACCAGGCAAAGTTTCTGGTCTACAGTAACAGAGACGAGAGGAGAGACCAGGCATATAGTATATGGTCTATAGTAACAGAGAGGAGAGACCAGGCATAGTTTCTGGTCTATAGTAACAGAGAGGAGAGGAGAGACCAGGCATACTTTCTTTTCTATAGTAACAGAGAGGAGAGACCAATTATAGTTTCTGGTCTACAGCAACAGAGAGGAGAGACCAAGCAACGTTTCTGGTCTATAGCAACAGAGAGGAGAGACCAGGCATAGTTTCTGGTCTATAGTAACAGAGAGGAGAGACCAGGCATAGTGTCTGGTCTATAGTAACAAAGAGGAGAGACCAGGCATAGTTTCTGGTCTACAGCAACAGAGAGGAGAGACCAGGCATACTTTCTGGTCTATAGTAACAGAGAGGAGAGGAGAGACCAGGCATAGTTTCTGGTCTATAGCAACAGAGAGGAGAGGAGAGACCAGGCATAGTGTCTGGTCTATAGCAACAGAGAGGAGAGGAGAGACCAGGCATAGTTTCTGGTCTATAGCAACAGAGAGGAGAGGAGAGACCAGGCATAGTTTCTGGTCTATAGCAACAGAGAGGAGAGGAGAGACCAGGCATAGTGTCTGGTCTATAGCAACAGAGAGGAGAGGAGAGACCAGGCATAGTTTCTGGCCTATAGTAACAGAGAGGAGAGACCAATTATAGTTTCTGGTCTACAGCAACAGAGAGGAGAGACAATGCATAGTTTCTGGTCTATAGCAACAGATAGGAGAGACCAGGCATAGTGTCTTGTCTATAGCAACATAGAGGAGAGACCAGGCATAGTTTCTGGTCTATAGTAACAGAGAGGAGAGACCAGGCATAGTGTCTGGTCTATAGTAACAAAGAGGAGAGACCAGGCATAGTTTCTGGTCTACAGCAACAGAGAGGAGAGACCAAGCAACGTTTCTGGTCTATAGCAACAGAGAGGAGAGACCAGGCATAGTTTCTGGTCTATAGTAACAGAGAGGAGAGACCAAGCAGCGTTTCTGGTCTATAGCAACAGAGAGGAGAGACCAGGCATAGTTTCTGGTCTATAGTAACAGAGAGGAGAGACCAGGCAAAGTTTCTGGTCTACAGTAACAGAGACGAGAGGAGAGACCAGGCATACTTTCTTTTCTATAGTAACAGAGAGGAGAGACCAATTATAGTTTCTGGTCTACAGCAACAGAGAGGAGAGACCAAGCAACGTTTCTGGTCTATAGCAACAGAGAGGAGAGACCAGGCATAGTTTCTGGTCTATAGTAACAGAGAGGAGAGACCAGGCATAGTGTCTGGTCTATAGTAACAAAGAGGAGAGACCAGGCATAGTTTCTGGTCTACAGCAACAGAGAGGAGAGACCAGGCATACTTTCTGGTCTATAGTAACAGAGAGGAGAGGAGAGACCAGGCATAGTTTCTGGTCTATAGCAACAGAGAGGAGAGGAGAGACCAGGCATAGTGTCTGGTCTATAGCAACAGAGAGGAGAGGAGAGACCAGGCATAGTTTCTGGTCTATAGCAACAGAGAGGAGAGGAGAGACCAGGCATAGTGTCTGGTCTATAGCAACAGAGAGGAGAGGAGAGACCAGGCATAGTGTCTGGTCTATAGCAACAGAGAGGAGAGGAGAGACCAGGCATAGTTTCTGGTCTATAGTAACAGAGAGGAGAGGAGAGACCAGGCATAGTTTCTGGTCTATAGCAACAGAGAGGAGAGGAGAGACCAGGCATAGTGTCTGGTCTATAGCAACAGAGAGGAGAGGAGAGACCAGGCATAGTTTCTGGTCTATAGCAACAGAGAGGAGAGGAGAGACCAGGCATAGTTTCTGGTCTATAGCAACAGAGAGGAGAGGAGAGACCAGGCATAGTGTCTGGTCTATAGCAACAGAGAGGAGAGGAGAGACCAGGCATAGTTTCTGGCCTATAGTAACAGAGAGGAGAGACCAATTATAGTTTCTGGTCTACAGCAACAGAGAGGAGAGACAATGCATAGTTTCTGGTCTATAGCAACAGATAGGAGAGACCAGGCATAGTGTCTTGTCTATAGCAACATAGAGGAGAGACCAGGCATAGAGTCTGGCCTATAGCAACAGAGAGGCGAGACCAATTATAGTTTCTGGCCTATAGCAACAGAGAGGAGAGACAATGCATAGTGTCTGGTCTATAGCAACAGAGAGGAGAGGAGAGACCATGCATAGTGTCTGGTCTATAGCAACAGAGAGGAGAGGAGAGACCAGGCATAGTGTCTGGTCTATAGCAACAGAGAGGAGAGACCAGGCATAGTGTCTGGTCTATAGCAACAGAGAGGAGAGGAGAGACCAGGCATAGTGTCTGGTCTATAGCAACAGAGAGGAGAGGAGAGACCATGCATAGTGTCTGGTCTATAGCAACAGAGAGGAGAGGAGAGACCAGGCATAGTGTCTGGTCTATAGCAACAGAGAGGAGAGGAGAGACCATGCATAGTGTCTGGTCTACAGCAACAGAGAGGAGAGGAGAGACCAGGCATAGTGTCTGGTCTATAGCAACAGAGAGGAGAGGAGAGACCAGGCATAGTGTCTGGTCTATAGCAACAGAGAGGAGAGGAGAGACCAGGCATAGTGTCTGGTCTATAACAACAGAGAGGAGAGGAGAGACCATGCATAGTGTCTGGTCTACAGCAACAGAGAGGAGAGGAGAGACCAATTATAGTTTCTGGTCTACAGCAACAGAGAGGAGAGACAATGCATAGTTTCTGGTCTATAGCAACAGATAGGAGAGACCAGGCATAGTGTCTTGTCTATAGCAACATAGAGGAGAGACCAGGCATAGTTTCTGGTCTATAGTAACAGAGAGGAGAGACCAGGCATAGTGTCTGGTCTATAGTAACAAAGAGGAGAGACCAGGCATAGTTTCTGGTCTACAGCAACAGAGAGGAGAGACCAAGCAACGTTTCTGGTCTATAGCAACAGAGAGGAGAGACCAGGCATAGTTTCTGGTCTATAGTAACAGAGAGGAGAGACCAAGCAACGTTTCTGGTCTATAGCAACAGAGAGGAGAGACCAGGCATAGTTTCTGGTCTATAGTAACAGAGAGGAGAGACCAGGCAAAGTTTCTGGTCTACAGTAACAGAGACGAGAGGAGAGACCAGGCATACTTTCTTTTCTATAGTAACAGAGAGGAGAGACCAATTATAGTTTCTGGTCTACAGCAACAGAGAGGAGAGACCAAGCAACGTTTCTGGTCTATAGCAACAGAGAGGAGAGACCAGGCATAGTTTCTGGTCTATAGTAACAGAGAGGAGAGACCAGGCATAGTGTCTGGTCTATAGTAACAAAGAGGAGAGACCAGGCATAGTTTCTGGTCTACAGCAACAGAGAGGAGAGACCAGGCATACTTTCTGGTCTATAGTAACAGAGAGGAGAGGAGAGACCAGGCATAGTTTCTGGTCTATAGCAACAGAGAGGAGAGGAGAGACCAGGCATAGTGTCTGGTCTATAGCAACAGAGAGGAGAGGAGAGACCAGGCATAGTTTCTGGTCTATAGCAACAGAGAGGAGAGGAGAGACCAGGCATAGTGTCTGGTCTATAGCAACAGAGAGGAGAGGAGAGACCAGGCATAGTGTCTGGTCTATAGCAACAGAGAGGAGAGGAGAGACCAGGCATAGTTTCTGGTCTATAGTAACAGAGAGGAGAGGAGAGACCAGGCATAGTTTCTGGTCTATAGCAACAGAGAGGAGAGGAGAGACCAGGCATAGTGTCTGGTCTATAGCAACAGAGAGGAGAGGAGAGACCAGGCATAGTTTCTGGTCTATAGCAACAGAGAGGAGAGGAGAGACCAGGCATAGTTTCTGGTCTATAGCAACAGAGAGGAGAGGAGAGACCAGGCATAGTGTCTGGTCTATAGCAACAGAGAGGAGAGGAGAGACCAGGCATAGTTTCTGGCCTATAGTAACAGAGAGGAGAGACCAATTATAGTTTCTGGTCTACAGCAACAGAGAGGAGAGACAATGCATAGTTTCTGGTCTATAGCAACAGATAGGAGAGACCAGGCATAGTGTCTTGTCTATAGCAACATAGAGGAGAGACCAGGCATAGAGTCTGGCCTATAGCAACAGAGAGGCGAGACCAATTATAGTTTCTGGCCTATAGCAACAGAGAGGAGAGACAATGCATAGTGTCTGGTCTATAGCAACAGAGAGGAGAGGAGAGACCATGCATAGTGTCTGGTCTATAGCAACAGAGAGGAGAGGAGAGACCAGGCATAGTGTCTGGTCTATAGCAACAGAGAGGAGAGGAGAGACCAGGCATAGTGTCTGGTCTATAGCAACAGAGAGGAGAGGAGAGACCAGGCATAGTGTCTGGTCTATAGCAACAGAGAGGAGAGGAGAGACCATGCATAGTGTCTGGTCTATAGCAACAGAGAGGAGAGGAGAGACCAGGCATAGTGTCTGGTCTATAGCAACAGAGAGGAGAGGAGAGACCAGGCATAGTGTCTGGTCTACAGCAACAGAGAGGAGAGGAGAGACCAGGCATAGTGTCTGGTCTATAGCAACAGAGAGGAGAGGAGAGACCAGGCATAGTGTCTGGTCTATAGCAACAGAGAGGAGAGGAGAGACCAGGCATAGTGTCTGGTCTATAACAACAGAGAGGAGAGGAGAGACCATGCATAGTGTCTGGTCTATAGCAACAGAGAGGAGAGGAGAGACCAGGCATATGTTCCAAATGGCATCCTTTTCCCTTCAGAGTGCACTACTGTTGTCCAGATGCAGCCCATGATTCAGAGAGGTGCTTTGCAGTGTATTTGGTAGTAGTTTCCACTGGGTTTTAGAACTTGTATTGCTCCTCTTGTTATAGATGTATCACACATTTTACTTAATTTTCTCTCTCTGAAGCCACCTGTGTTAAGATGAAAGTTTGTTACAGTTTGCTTCATGGACAACAATATCTGTAGAAATATATGTAGTGGACATAAGTCGTTCATGGATGCTCATGGTCACGTGACGAGGTAGTCCGATTTAAAAACGAGTGTGTAGGCCCTTGGCCGGAGTGAGAATTCAGACCTTGGTTTCTTCCCTGGTGAACCCAGGTTCCTATCCCACTGGTTATATATATAGCGTTCTCCATTGTAGATTCTGTGAGTTCTCGTCTCCCACATGCCAGCTGTCTACCCACAAAGAGTGAAACAGTCAAGTCGTTCTGATTCGCCGGTGGTAACTCTCATGTTTTTAAGACCGTGGAGATGTCAATGGAGGGTTGAACAATGAGAACTGCGGCCAGTCAGTCCATACAGGTTTCTGGGCATAGACACACAAAACTAGAATGGACAAATACATAATGAACTACTTCTGACCAGTGACGTATGGGTCCTAGTCCAAAGAGGATACAATATGGTGAATAAGGTGCCATTTGGGACGCATGCAGTGAAAAGGAGTCCGATTGGAAACTGGAGAACTAACCCACATTTAACTACTGAGACAATCATCAATATGATAGGAAACTGGAGGACTAACCCACATTAAACTACTGAGACAATCATCAATATGATAGGAAACTGGAGGACTAACCCACATTAAACTACTGAGACAATCATCAACATGATAGGAAACTGGAGGACTAACCCACATTAAACTACTGAGACAATCATCAATATGATAGGAAACTCGAGGACTAACCCACATTAAACTACTGAGACAATCATCAACATGATAGGAAACTGGAGGACTAACCCACATTAAACTACTGAGACAATCATCAACATGATAGGAAACTGGAGGACTAACCCACATTAAACTACTGAGACAATCATCAATATGATAGGAAACTGGAGAACTAACCCACATTAAACTACTGAGACAATCATCAATATGATAGGAAACTGGAGGACTAACCCACATTAAACTACTGAGACAATCATCAATATGATAGGAAACTGGAGAACTAACCCACATTAAACTACTGAGACAATCATCAATATGATAGGAAACTGGAGAACTAACCCACATTAAACTACTGAGACAATCATCAATATGATAGGAAACTGGAGGACTAACCCACATTAAACTACTGAGACAATCATCAATATGTTAGGAAACTGGAGGACTAACCCACATTAAACTACTGAGACAATCATCAATATGATAGGAAACTGGAGGACTAACCCACATTAAACTACTGAGACAATCATCAATATGATAGGAAACTGGAGGACTAACCCACATTAAACTACTGAGACAATCATCAATATGATAGGAAACTGGAGGACTAACCCACATTAAACTACTGAGACAATCATCAATATGATAGGAAACTGGAGGACTAACCCACATTAAACTACTGAGACAATCATCAATATGATAGGAAACTGGAGGACTAACCCACATTAAACTACTGAGACAATCATCAACATGATAGGAAACTGGAGGACTAACCCACATTAAACTACTGAGACAATCATCAACATGATAGGAAACTCGAGGACTAACCCACATTAAACTACTGAGACAATCATCAACATGATAGGAAACTGGAGGACTAACCCACATTAAACTACTGAGACAATCATCAATATGATAGGAAACTGGAGGACTAACCCACATTAAACTACTGAGACAATCATCAATATGATAGGAAACTGGAGAACTAACCCACATTAAACTACTGAGACAATCATCAATATGATAGGAAACTGGAGGACTAACCCACATTAAACTACTGAGACAATCATCAATATGATAGGAAACTGGAATACTAACCCACATTAAACTACTGAGACAATCATCAATATGATAGGAAACTGGAGGACTAACCCACATTAAACTACTGAGACAATCATCAATATGATAGGAAACTGGAGGACTAACCCACATTAAACTACTGAGACAACCATCAATATGATAGGAAACTGGAGGACTAACCCACATTAAACTACTGAGACAATCATCAATATGATAGGAAACTGGAGGACTAACCCACATTAAACTACTGAGACAATCATCAATATGATAGGAAACTGGAGGACTAACCCACATTAAACTACTGAGACAATCATCAATATGATAGGAAACTGGAGGACTAACCCACATTAAACTACTGAGACAATCATCAATATGATAGGAAACTGGAGGACTAACCCACATTAAACTACTGAGACAATCATCAATATGATAGGAAACTGGAGGACTAACCCACATTAAACTACTGAGACAATCATCAATATGATAGGAAACTGGAGGACTAACCCACATTAAACTACTGAGACAATCATCAATATGATAGGAAACTGGAGGACTAACCCACATTAAACTACTGAGACAATCATCAATATGATAGGAAACTGGAGAACTAACCCACATTAAACTACTGAGACAATCATCAATATGATAGGAAACTGGAGGACTAACCCACATTAAACTACTGAGACAATCATCAATATGATAGGAAACTGGAGGACTAACCCACATTAAACTACTGAGACAATCATCAATATGATAGGAAACTGGAGGACTAACCCACATTAAACTACTGAGACAATCATCAATATGATAGGAAACTGGAGGACTAACCCACATTAAACTACTGAGACAATCATCAATATGATAGGAAACTGGAGGACTAACCCACATTAAACTACTGAGACAATCATCAATATGATAGGAAACTGGAGGACTAACCCACATTAAACTACTGAGACAATCATCAATATGATAGGAAACTGGAGGACTAACCCACATTAAACTACTGAGACAATCATCAATATGATAGGAAACTGGAGGACTAACCCACATTAAACTACTGAGACAATCATCAATATGATAGGAAACTGGAGGACTAACCCACATTAAACTACTGAGACAATCATCAATATGATAGGAAACTGGAGGACTAACCCACATTAAACTACTGAGACAATCATCAATATGATAGGAAACTGGAGAACTAACCCACATTAAACTACTGAGACAATCAACAATATGATAGGAAACTGGAGGACTAACCCACATTAAACTACTGAGACAATCATCAATATGATAGGAAACTGGAGAACTAACCTACATTAAACTACTGAGACAATCATCAATATGATAGGAAACTGGAGGACTAACCCACATTAAACTACTGAGACAATCATCAATATGATAGGAAACTGGAGGACTAACCCACATTAAACTACTGAGACAATCATCAATATGATAGGAAACTGGAGGACTAACCCACATTAAACTACTGAGACAATCATCAATATGATAGGAAACTGGAGGACTAACCCACATTAAACTACTGAGACAATCATCAATATGATAAGAAACTGGAGGACTAACCCACATTAAACTACTGAGACAATCATCAATATGATAGGAAACTGGAGGACTAACCCACATTAAACTACTGAGACAATCATCAATATGATAGGAAACTGGAGGACTAACCCACATTAAACTACTGAGACAATCATCAATATGATAGGAAACTCGAGGACTAACCCACATTAAACTACTGAGACAATCATCAATATGATAGGAAACTGGAGGACTAACCCACATTAAACTACTGAGACAATCATCAATATGATAGGAAACTGGAGGACTAACCCACATTAAAACTACTGAGACAATCATCAATATGATAGGAAACTGGAGGACTAACCCACATTAAACTACTGAGACAATCATCAATATGATAGGAAACTGGAGGACTAACCCACATTAAACTACTGAGACAATCATCAATATGATAGGAAACTGGAGGACTAACCCACATTAAACTACTGAGACAATCATCAATATGATAGGAAACTGGAGGACTAACCCACATTAAACTACTGAGACAATCATCAATATGATAGGAAACTGGAGGACTAACCCACATTAAACTACTGAGACAATCATCAATATGATAGGAAACTGGAGGACTAACCCACATTAAACTACTGAGACAATCATCAATATGATAGGAAACTGGAGGACTAACCCACATTAAACTACTGAGACAATCATCAATATGATAGGAAACTGGAGGACTAACCCACATTAAACTACTGAGACAATCATCAATATGATAGGAAACTGGAGGACTAACCCACATTAAACTACTGAGACAATCATCAATATGATAGGAAACTGGAGGACTAACCCACATTAAACTACTGAGACAATCATCAATATGATAGGAAACTGGAGGACTAACCCACATTAAACTACTGAGACAATCATCAATATGATAGGAAACTGGAGGACTAACCCACATTAAACTACTGAGACAATCATCAATATGATAGGAAACTGGAGGACTAACCCACATTAAACTACTGAGACAATCATCAATATGATAGGAAACTGGAGAACTAACCCACATTAAACTACTGAGACAATCATCAATATGATAGGAAACTGGAGGACTAACCCACATTAAACTACTGAGACAATCATCAATATGATAGGAAACTGGAGAACTAACCCACATTAAACTACTGAGACAATCATCAATATGATAGGAAACTGGAGGACTAACCCACATTAAACTACTGAGACAATCATCAATATGATAGGAAACTGGAGGACTAACCCACATTAAACTACTGAGACAATCATCAATATGATAGGAAACTGGAGGACTAACCCACATTAAACTACTGAGACAATCATCAATATGATAGGAAACTGGAGGACTAACCCACATTAAACTACTGAGACAATCATCAATATGATAGGAAACTGGAGAACTAACCCACATTAAACTACTGAGACAATCATCAATATGATAGGAAACTGGAGGACTAACCCACATTAAACTACTGAGACAATCATCAATATGATAGGAAACTGGAGGACTAACCCACATTAAACTACTGAGACAATCATCAATATGATAGGAAACTGGAGAACTAACCCACATTAAACTACTGAGACAATCATCAATATGATAGGAAACTGGAGGACTAACCCACATTAAACTACTGAGACAATCATCAATATGATAGGAAACTGGAGAACTAACCCACATTAAACTACTGAGACAATCATCAATATGATAGGAAACTGGAGGACTAACCCACATTAAACTACTGAGACAATCATCAATATGATAGGAAACTGGAGGACTAACCCACATTAAACTACTGAGACAATCATCAATATGATAGGAAACTGGAGGACTAACCCACATTAAACTACTGAGACAATCATCAATATGATAGGAAACTGGAGGACTAACCCACATTAAACTACTGAGACAATCATCAATATGATAGGAAACTGGAGGACTAACCCACATTAAACTACTGAGACAATCATCAATATGATAGGAAACTGGAGGACTAACCCACATTAAACTACTGAGACAATCATCAATATGATAGGAAACTGGAGGACTAACCCACATTAAACTACTGAGACAATCATCAATATGATAGGAAACTGGAGGACTAACCCACATTAAACTACTGAGACAATCATCAATATGATAGGAAACTGGAGAACTAACCCACATTAAACTACTGAGACAATCATCAATATGATAGGAAACTGGAGGACTAACCCACATTAAACTACTGAGACAATCATCAATATGATAGGAAACTGGAGAACTAACCTACATTAAACTACTGAGACAATCATCAATATGATAGGAAACTGGAGGACTAACCCACATTAAACTACTGAGACAATCATCAATATGATAGGAAACTGGAGGACTAACCCACATTAAACTACTGAGACAATCATCAATATGATAGGAAACTGGAGGACTAACCCACATTAAACTACTGAGACAATCATCAATATGATAGGAAACTGGAGGACTAACCCACATTAAACTACTGAGACAATCATCAATATGATAGGAAACTGGAGGACTAACCCACATTAAACTACTGAGACAATCATCAATATGATAGGAAACTGGAGGACTAACCCACATTAAACTACTGAGACAATCATCAATATGATAGGAAACTGGAGGACTAACCCACATTAAACTACTGAGACAATCATCAATATGATAGGAAACTGGAGGACTAACCCACATTAAACTACTGAGACAATCATCAATATGATAGGAAACTGGAGGACTAACCCACATTAAACTACTGAGACAATCATCAATATGATAGGAAACTGGAGGACTAACCCACATTAAAACTACTGAGACAATCATCAATATGATAGGAAACTGGAGGACTAACCCACATTAAACTACTGAGACAATCATCAATATGATAGGAAACTGGAGGACTAACCCACATTAAACTACTGAGACAATCATCAATATGATAGGAAACTGGAGGACTAACCCACATTAAACTACTGAGACAATCATCAATATGATAGGAAACTGGAGGACTAACCCACATTAAACTACTGAGACAATCATCAATATGATAGGAAACTGGAGGACTAACCCACATTAAACTACTGAGACAATCATCAATATGATAGGAAACTGGAGGACTAACCCACATTAAACTACTGAGACAATCATCAATATGATAGGAAACTGGAGGACTAACCCACATTAAACTACTGAGACAATCATCAATATGATAGGAAACTGGAGAACTAACCCACATTAAACTACTGAGACAATCATCAATATGATAGGAAACTGGAGGACTAACCCACATTAAACTACTGAGACAATCATCAATATGATAGGAAGCTGGAGAACTAACCCACATTAAACTACTGAGACAATCATCAATATGATAGGAAACTGGAGGACTAACCCACATTAAACTACTGAGACAATCATCAATATGATAGGAAACTGGAGGACTAACCCACATTAAACTACTGAGACAATCATCAATATGATAGGAAACTGGAGGACTAACCCACATTAAACTACTGAGACAATCATCAATATGATAGGAAACTGGAGAACTAACCCACATTAAACTACTGAGACAATCATCAATATGATAGGAAACTGGAGGACTAACCCACATTAAACTACTGAGACAATCATCAATATGATAGGAAACTGGAGAACTAACCCACATTAAACTACTGAGACAATCATCAATATGATAGGAAACTGGAGGACTAACCCACATTAAACTACTGAGACAATCATCAATATGATAGGAAACTGGAGGACTAACCCACATTAAACTACTGAGACAATCATCAATATGATAGGTACTTGAAATGACTGGGTTCAGGGGTGGGTGGGGTACTGTGTCGTTGCTGTTGGTTCATGTCTGTGAACAACCATTTTGTGACCATGCTGTCATGACGAAATGTTTGGGGCGTGGTCGATGTTTTCTGAATGTTATGTGTTAAGTTTGACCACCAGTGAGTTTATTAATGTGACAATATTCAATATGTTCATTAATATAAATCCGCTGCAGTGTCCTTTGGTTTTTAGTTGGTTTGTTTGGAGAGGCTTCTCTTGTTTGACGTCCAGGCAGTTTGTTGTCAGCGCCCTCATAAGGTGACTGTCTTTAAGTAGTAGTTTGTGTTTCTAAGATATCTATTGTTTATGTAAATGCGGTGCTTAGCTGTTCTTTCTTTTCTGCCATCAGAAGTACATTATTGTCTGTCACTGTTTTTGGTCATCTTGTGAAATTGGTCAGCTGAATCTCTGTGGAAGTAGCAGATGTACAGTATATGTCCCAAATGGAACCCCATTTCCTATATAGTGCACTACTTTTCACCAGGGCCCATAGTGAACGCACTACGTAGGGAATAGGAATGCTGTTTGGGACACATCCCCGGCGGGTGAACCGGCGGCTACTGTACCTTTTGAAATGCTCAATTAATTGATGGTTATCACATTCTCAGAAACAAATGTACTTGACCAGATCCAGGGCTCCCTTGAAAAGAGAGATTCCTATCTCAATGGGACTAACTTAGGTAAACTAAGGACATGAAATATTGTGAAAACAAAGTTCTACAGTTATTTATTTTCTGATCATTATTATAGGAGGGGCAAAGCACCCTTGCTCCAACCCCATCCCCATCTCCATCTCCTGGCTCCAGTCCCTAGCCCCCAGTCGCTGGCTCCAACCCCAACCCCGTCCCCAGCCCCATCCCCTGGCTCCATGCCCTAGCCCACAGTCGCTGGCTCCAACCCCAACCCCATCCCCAGACCCATCCCCTGGCTCCAGTCCCTAGCCCCCAGCCGCTGGCTCCCACCCTAACTCCTAGCCACATCCCTTGGCCCTAGCCCCCAGCCCCTAGCCCCTAGCCCCTAGCCCCAAGCTCCAGCCCCTGTTGTCTTCTGTTACCACATGACCAATTAGCGCTTAGATGCGACACGTTAATCCTTTGTGGAATGCCTTTGTCCAACTGCACTTTAAACAATTCCCTCAGACATCAATTAATTGGAGTGGAAAGTTACTGGACTAATGTTTTATGTGTGTGTCATAGTTAATTTAAAACGGTCATTTCTCATCATACTTTCTCGTGCAAGATGTTCTCTCTCTATTATTGTATTATTGTTCATAATCCAATTGTGTTGCGTGAATAGTCAAGGTGTTCAGTGAGGAGCTGATGAAGGGCTAGCTGTTATAGAAACACTGGTGTCTGTCAGTGGGGATTCAAGTGGGGATGATACAACTGTTCCCACGGTAATTCCTATTCACATGTCTGATGCATATAGATATGGCATGCTTTCAAAAATACGTTTGGGAAAATATGAGGGAAACCTGAAAGACTGGTTTGGGTTGAAAATGTTTATCCGTTCATTTGCGACACCAGGGTCAAGTCTTATACCTCAGACACACCGGTAGGATTGTCAAACGTTTGCCTGCCGACAGTACTTAGCAATTCTGAACAGAGTGTCGGCAGTCAATCACTTTTGTGTTCACACAGCAAAGACCTTGAAGTCTTCAGCCACGTTGAAATACTCCAAACCAGAAGGTGGCAGTAGCGTTGTTTGGCAATGCATGTTCGTGTGTGTTGCTTATGGTTTATATTCTAATGTTAGCTAGTTGCTATTTTGTAGATTGCCACATCTAATTAACTACCTAGCAAGATGACGAAGAAGAAATTTAATTAACTCTCCATAATCCCATACTGCCAGTGACAGCCCATAGCCAAATGTTTAGCTAGTTAGCTAATGCTAGCATATTCGCTAGCTAGTACAAAATAGCTACTGTAGCTAGCTAAAGACACTGCACTAACTCGGCAGCTAACACAGGCAGCTGTTTCATGGAAACAAATCCATTGTGATTTACGTATAATGTCAATACTAGCTAAGGTGGTTAGCGAGCTTGGAGGAAGCATTTAGTGTTGTGCATTGCATCTGTGCACTTAGCTAGCTACCATCCCATAGCCTACAATGCAAATGTAGTGTAACTGGCTCGTGACATTTAACTGGATTTACAGAGAAAATGGCCTCTTTTTTCCTTTTTGTTGTCACTCCTGTTGCCTCCCCCACGTGGGGGTTTGTGCGCTCTGATTGGCTCAAAGTCAAGTTGTTTGCCACTGACGAGCATTGCGATTCTGCAAGTTGAAATGGCAGGTCTGTTGCTACCGGATCGGCGTACATTAGGTACCATCTTTGTACTAGCGTGAGCTTTTTGATCTGTCAAGCATTTATCAGCAGTCAATCACCAGTGATATTCTCTGTGTCTTTCATGCTATATACAGTACATTAAGGTTAGGAGAACAAGTAGGAATTGCATCAAAGGAAACATCATGACTATGGTACATTCACTTCTGAACGTACTGAAACAAGCGAGAGAGGGAGAGAGAGAGAGAGAGAGACGGAGACGGAGAGCGAGGGAGAGAAAGGGATAGAGGGAAGGTAGGTTGTGGGGAGGTTGTGGGGAGACCATGTTTGACAGTATAGTTATTGGGCAATCTCTAGTTCTGTTTCCATTGTATTACATCAAGGATTACATCAAAGAAAACACAATAATTCTTACAACATGACACATTCACCTCTGAACCTGTAACAAGAGAGAGAGTCAGAGAGAGAGAGAGGGAGAGTGGGGGAGAGAGAGAGAGAAAAGGCAGCTTCTTCTCATAGTTGCACGTGCATCATTTACGTGACGTTGTCAGCAATCCCATCTATGGGAACAGGGTACCATTTGGGAGTCATCCCACTTCTTGTCTTCAATAGATGTCTGTACTTTATTGTTACGAACGTGTGCATTGAAATGCATTGTTTTGAGCTATTTGAATCCTTTTTTGTTCTATACATGTATGATGCAGTTACAAGCAGAAGGAGTGCATTATTCTAAAGCTATACTTTAGGGAGTTTACCCAGATGAGAATTGAATAGAAGAATAACTGTATTTTGCCTGTAAGGTGGATACGCTGTCATGTGTAGCACACACTTAACAATCATGCAATTCGCTAGCATATTCATAATTATTTTGATGTGAATGAAATGGGCTGAAATAGGTTGCAAATTGAATATGAAAAAAGAAACTGATTTAGAATGGAAATAAATGTTGTTATATGTGTTGTTAGATGTGACCCAGATACAGGTATTTATCAGACAGAACCGAGACCAGGGTTTCCACTGTGTCACTATGATTTGGATTCTGGTTTCTTCTGGCTGGACGTACTGTACACAGCGTAGGTCTCCACACTCACGCAGACAGAGGCACTTGCAGACATGCACACACATGCACACACACCCCACACCACACACACACACACACACACACACACCAACACAGACACACACACTCCTATGCTCTCTTGGTGATCTGGAAGTCATCACTGCTTTCTGGAACAGGCCTGCTTGGCACACACACACACACACACACACACACACACACACTCACACACCCACACACACCCACACACACATTCCCCCACCGCAGAGAGCAGAACACTTACAGTAGAGTTACCTTCAACACCGTGATCCACAGCCAAGAATCACCAGCCCAGAACGCTAGGCTGATTGATATGTTATGTGCTATTTGTGCCCCTGTCACTCAGATCTGGTACTCAGAAGTGTTCTAGTGGAAACAGAAATCCTGTCCGGATATTTGTCACTGCTTCTAGTATTGATTCTGGCCTCCTGTTGGGAATGAGGGTTACGGCTCTGACAGAGTTAACGGATAAGCGGTTTGATGCATGCCTCTGCCTCGATGTGTATGTATGTGTGTGTGTGTGTGTGCGTGTGTGCTCCGCCAAATAGTGCAGATAACACTTCACAAGGCTCACACACACACACACACACTAATGATGATTATCTTCAGTCATTCAATTCTTTCTTTACACAGAGACTCAGTTCAGAGCTGGAGAAAAGGCAGACCAATACTCACAGGAGAAGGACTCAGAACCACAACTCAGAACCAGACCGTGAAGTACAATTGGTGTAACGGTAATCCTCTTCCTCTTCAACCGAAGAGGAGGAGTAGTGATTGAACCAAGGCGCAGCGGGTTGTGATGACATATTTATTTACGGAAAAGACGAAAACACGAACTTGACTATAAACTAACAAAACAACAAAACGGAGTAGACAAACCTGGACATGCGAACTTACATAAAACGCAGAACTCACGAACAGGAAAATGACTACACAAAAGACCGAACTTACAAACAAACCGAACAGTCCCGTATGGTGCGACAAACACTGACACAGGAGACAACCACCTACAACGAACACTGTGAAACAACCTACCTAAATATGACTCTCAATTAGAGGAAAACGCAAAACACCTGCCTCTAATTAAGAGCCATACCAGGCAACCCTTAAACCAACATAGAAACAGAAAACATAGAATGCCCACCCAAACTCACGTCCTGACCAACTAACACATACAACAAACTAACAGAAATAGGTCAGGAACGTGACATAACCCCCCCCCTAAGGTGCGAACTCCGGGCGCACCTGCACAAAGTATAGGGGAGGGTCTGGGTGGGCATCTGACCACGGTGGTGGCTCAGGCTCTGGGCGAGTTCCCCACCCCACCATAGTCAATCCCAGCTTACGTCCTCCCCTTAGAATGACCACCCTCCTATTACACCCACTTAACTTACATGGTACCATCAAGATAAGGGGCAGCACCAGGATAAGGTAGCGCAGGACAGAGAGATAGCTCAAGACAGAGAGGTAGGTCAAGATAGAGAGGTAGCTCAGGATAGAGGGGCAACTCCGGACTGAAGGGCAGCTCCGGACAGAGAGACAGCTCTGGACTGAGGGGCAGTTCAGGATTAATGGCCGCTCTGGGCTGAGGGGCAGCTCATGACTGGCTGACGGCTCTGGACGCTCATGGCTCGCTGACGGCTCTGGACGCTCATGGCTGGCTGGCGGCTCTGGCAGATCCTGTCTGGTTGGCGGCTCTGGCAGATCCTGTCTGGTTGGCGGCTCTGGCAGATCCTATCTGTTTGGCGGCTCTGGCAGATCCTGTCTGGTTGGCGGCTCTGGCAGATCCTGTCTGACGAATGGCTCTAGCGGCTCCTGACTGACTATCGGCTCTAACGGCTCGGGACAGACGGGCGGCTCTAATGGCTCGGGACAGACGGATGGCTCAGACGGCGCTGGGGAGACGGATGGCTCAGATGGCGCTGGGGAGACGGATGGCTCAGATGGCGCTGGGGAGACGGATGGCTCAGATGGCGCTGGGGAGACGGATGGCTCAGATGGCGCTGGGGAGACGGATGGCTCAGACGGCGCTGGGGAGACGGATGGCTCAGATGGCGCTGCGGAGACGTATGGCTCTGGCTGATCCAGTCTGGCGGAAGGCTTTGGCTGCTCCTGTCTGGCGGAAGGCTCTAGCGGCTCCTGTCTGGCGGAAGGCTCTAGCGGCTCCTGTCTGGCGGAAGGCTCTGTAGGCTCATGGCAGACGGGCGGCTTTGCAGGCTCATGGCAGACGGGCGGCTTTGAAGGCTCAATACAGACGGGCAGTTCATGCGGCGCTTGGCAGACGGACAGTTCAGGCGCCGTTGGGCAGACGGCAGACTCTGGCCGGCTGAGACGCACTGTAGACCTGGTACGTGGTGCCGGAACTGGAGGCACCGGACTGGAGACACGCACTTTCAGGCTAGTGCGGGGAGCAGGGACAGGGCACACTGACCTCTCAAAGCGCACTATAGGCCTGGTGCGTGGTACCGGCACTGGTGGTACCGGGCTAAGGGCACGCACCTCAGGGCGAGTGCGGGGAGAAGGAACAGTGTGTACAGGACTCTGGAGACGCACAGGTGGCTTAGTGCGTGGTGCCGGAACTGGAGGCACTGGGCTGGAGACACGCACCATAGGAAGAGTGCGTGGAGGAGGAACAGGGCTCTGAAGACGCACTGGAAGCCTGGTGCGTGGTGTAGGCACTGGTGGTACTGGACTGGGGCGGGAAGGTGGCGCCGGAAATACCGGACCGTGCAGGCGTACTGGCTCCCTTGAGCACCGAGCCTGCCCAACCTTACCTGGTTGAATACTCCCCGTCGCCCGACCAGTGCGGGGAGGTGGAATAACCCGCACCGGGCTATGTAGGCGAACCGGGGACACCATGCGTAAGGCTGGTGCCATGTAAGCCGGCCCGAGGAGACGCACTGGAGACCAGACGCGTTGAGCCGGCCTCATGACACCTGGCTCAATGCCCAATGTAGCCCTACCAGTGCGGGGAGGTGGAATAACCCGCACCGGGCTATGCACACGTACAGGAGACACCGTGCGCTCTACTGCGTAACACGGTGTCTGCCCGTACTCCCGCTCTCCACGGTTAGCCTGGGAAGTGGGCGCAGGTCTCCTACCTGCCCTTGGCCCACTACCTCTTAGCCCTCCCCCCAAGAAATTTTTGGGATTTCTTCTCGGGCTTCCTTGCTAGCCACGTACCTTCATAATTGCGGTTCCTCTCTCCGGTTGCCTCCGCTCTCCTAATCGCCTCCAGCTGTTCCCATGGGAGGCGATCCCTTCCAGCCAGGATCTCCTCCCATGTGTAGCAACCCTTTCCGTTTAGTACGTCCTCCCATGTCCACTGCTCGAACTCACGCTGCTTGGTTCTGGATTGGTGGGTGGTTCTGTAACGGTAATCCTCTTCCTCTTCAACCGAAGAGGAGGAGTAGTGATTGAACCAAGGCGCAGCGGGTTGTGATGACATATTTATTTACAGAAAAGACGAAAACACGAACTTGACTATAAACTAACAAAAACAACAAAACGGAGTAGACAAACCTGGACATGCGAACTTACATAAAACGCAGAACTCACGAACAGGAAAATGACTACACAAAAGACCGAACTTACAAACAAACCGAACAGTCCCATATGGTGCGACAAACACTGACACAGGAGACAACCACCCACAACGAACACTGTGAAACAACCTACCTAAATATGACTCTCAATTAGAGGAAAACGCAAAACACCTGCCTCTAATTAAGAGCCATACCAGGCAACCCTTAAACCAACATAGAAACAGAAAACATAGAATGCCCACCCAAACTCACGTCCTGACCAACTAACACATACAACAAACTAACAGAAATAGGTCAGGAACGTGACAATTGGCACCTAAGAAAACCACTGATTCACCAGAGTGGTTTATCAAAATTCTACCAAAATGCTTCTCAGAGCCGACCACACCTCTCATAACCACGGTCTCTCTTCTTTCACATTCAACTCTTTCCCACAGGTCACTGCTGTAGAAGACAATGTGTTCTCTGTAAATGTACCTAGTGAAATATGGATTAGACGGCGTACAGTTTGAGCTGTACTAAATTATGGTGAAACACAAAGTTCAATGTGCCGTGTGTTATTGCAGGTGTTTACACTGTTGCTCGCCCATACTAGGTTCTAGATAGGGTTTACACTGTTGCTCACCCATACTAGGTTCTAGATAAAGTTTACACTGTTGCTCACCCATACTAGGTTCTAGATAGGGTTTACACTGTTGCTCACCCATACTAGGTTCTAGATAGGGTTTACACTGTTGCTCACCCATACTAGGTTCTAGATAGGGTTTATACTGTTGCTCACCCATACTAGGTTCTAGATTGGGTTTACACTGTTGCTCACCCATACTAGGTTCTAGATAGGGTTTACACTGTTGCTCACCCATACTAGGTTCTAGATAGGGTTTACACTGTTGCTCACCCATACTAGGTTCTAGATAGGGTTTACACTGTTGCTCACCCATACTAGGTTCTAGATAGAGTTTACACTGTTGCTCACCCATACTAGGTTCTAGATAGGGTTTACACTGTTGCTCACCCATACTAGGTTCTAGATAGGGTTTACACTGTTGCTCACCCATACTAGGTTCTAGATAGGGTTTACACTGTTGCTCACCCATACTAGGTTCTAGATAGGGTTTACACTATTGCTCACCCATACTAGGTTCTAGATAAAGTTTACACTGTTGCTCGCCCATACTAGGTTCTAGATAGGGTTTACACTGTTGCTCACCCATACTAGGTTCTAGATAAAGTTTACACTGTTGCTCACCCATACTAGGTTCTAGATAGGGTTTACACTGTTGCTCACCCATACTAGGTTCTAGATAGGGTTTACACTGTTGCTCACCCATACTAGGTTCTAGATAGGGTTTATACTGTTGCTCACCCATACTAGGTTCTAGATTGGGTTTACACTGTTGCTCACCCATACTAGGTTCTAGATAGGGTTTACACTGTTGCTCACCCATACTAGGTTCTAGATAGGGTTTACACTGTTGCTCACCCATACTAGGTTCTAGATAGGGTTTACACTGTTGCTCACCCATACTAGGTTCTAGATAGAGTTTACACTGTTGCTCACCCATACTAGGTTCTAGATAGGGTTTACACTGTTGCTCACCCATACTAGGTTCTAGATAGGGTTTACACTGTTGCTCACCCATACTAGGTTCTAGATAGGGTTTACACTGTTGCTCACCCATACTAGGTTCTAGATAGGGTTTACACTGTTGCTCACCCATACTAGGTTCTAGATAGAGTTTACACTGTTGCTCACCCATACTAGGTTCTAGATAGGGTTTATACTGTTGCTCACCCATACTAGGTTCTAGATAGGGTTTACACTGTTGCTCACCCATACTAGGTTCTAGATAGGGTTTACACTGTTGCTCACCCATACTAGGTTCTAGATAGGGTTTACACTATTGCTCACCCATACTAGGTTCTAGATAAGGTTTACACTGTTGCTCACCCATACTAGGTTCTAGATAGGGTTTACACTGTTGCTCACCCATGCTAGGTTCTAGATAAAGTTTACACTGT
Source organism: Salvelinus alpinus (assembly GCF_045679555.1). Lineage (NCBI taxonomy): Eukaryota > Metazoa > Chordata > Actinopteri > Salmoniformes > Salmonidae > Salvelinus > Salvelinus alpinus. Next base: position 94,300,986 of record NC_092089.1, read on the forward strand.
TGCTCACCCATACTAGGTTCTAGATAGGGTTTACACTGTTGCTCACCCATACTAGGTTCTAGATAGGGTTTACACTGTTGCTCACCCATACTAGGTTCTAGATAGGGTTTATACTGTTGCTCACCCATACTAGGTTCTAGATTGGGTTTACACTGTTGCTCACCCATACTAGGTTCTAGATAGGGTTTACACTGTTGCTCACCCATACTAGGTTCTAGATAGGGTTTACACTGTTGCTCACCCATACTAGGTTCTAGATAGAGTTTACACTGTTGCTCACCCATACTAGGTTCTAGATAGGGTTTATACTGTTGCTCACCCATACTAGGTTCTAGATAGGGTTTACACTGTTGCTCACCCATACTAGGTTCTAGATAGGGTTTACACTGTTGCTCACCCATACTAGGTTCTAGATAGGGTTTACACTGTTGCTCACCCATACTAGGTTCTAGATAGAGTTTACACTGTTGCTCACCCATACTAGGTTCTAGATAGGGTTTACACTGTTGCTCACCCATACTAGGTTCTAGATAGGGTTTACACTGTTGCTCACCCATACTAGGTTCTAGATAGAGTTTACACTGTTGCTCACCCATACTAGGTTTTAGATAGGGTTTACACTGTTGCTCACCCATACTAGGTTCTAGATAGAGTTTACACTGTTGCTCACCCATACTAAGTTCTAGATAGAGTTTACACTGTTGCTCACCCATACTAGGTTCTAGATAGGGTTTATACTGTTGCTCACCCATACTAGGTTCTAGATAGGGTTTACACTGTTGCTCACCCATACTAGGTTCTAGATAGGGTTTACACTGTTGCTCACCCATACTAGGTTCTAGATAGGGTTTATACTGTTGCTCACCCATACTAGGTTCTAGATAGGGTTTACACTGTTGCTCACCCATACCAGGTTCTAGATAGAGTTTACACTGTTGCTCACCCATACTAGGTTCTAGATAGAGTTTACACTGTTGCTCACCCATACTAGGTTCTAGATAGGGTTTACACTGTTGCTCACCCATACTAGGTTCTAGATAGGGTTTACACTGTTGCTCACCCATACTAGGTTCTAGATAGGGTTTACACTGTTGCTCACCCATACTAGGTTCTAGATAGGGTTTACACTGTTGCTCACCCATACTAGGTTCTAGATAGGGTTTACACTGTTGCTCACGCATACTAGGTTCTAGATAGGGTGTACACTGTTGCTCACCCATACCAGGTTCTAGATAGAGTTTACACTGTTGCTCACCCATACTAGGTTCTAGATAGAGTTTACACTGTTGCTCACCCATACTAGGTTCTAGATAGGGTTTACACTGTTGCTCACCCATACTAGGTTCTAGATAGGGTTTACACTGTTGCTCACCCATACTAGGTTCTAGATAGGGTGTACACTGTTGCTCACCCATACTAGGTTCTAGATAGAGTTTACACTGTTGCTCACCCATACTAGGTTCTAGATAGGGTTTACACTGTTGCTCACCCATACTAGGTTCTAGATAGAGTTTACACTGTTGCTCACCCATACTAGGTTCTAGATAGGGTTTACACTGTTGCTCACCCATACTAGGTTCTAGATAGGGTTTACACTGTTGCTCACCCATACTAGGTTCTAGATAGGGTTTACACTGTTGCTCACCCATACTAGGTTCTAGATAGGGTTTACACTGTTGCTCACCCATACTAGGTTCTAGATAGGGTTTACACTGTTGCTCACGCATACTAGGTTCTAGATAGGGTGTACACTGTTGCTCACCCATACCAGGTTCTAGATAGAGTTTACACTGTTGCTCACCCATACTAGGTTCTAGATAGAGTTTACACTGTTGCTCACCCATACTAGGTTCTAGATAGGGTTTACACTGTTGCTCACCCATACTAGGTTCTAGATAGGGTTTACACTGTTGCTCACCCATACTAGGTTCTAGATAGGGTGTACACTGTTGCTCACCCATACTAGGTTCTAGATAGAGTTTACACTGTTGCTCACCCATACTAGGTTCTAGATAGGGTTTACACTGTTGCTCACCCATACTAGGTTCTAGATAGAGTTTACACTGTTGCTCACCCATACTAGGTTCTAAATAGGGTTTACACTGTTGCTCACCCATACTAGGTTCTAGATAGAGTTTACACTGTTGCTCACCCATACTAGGTTCTAGATAGGGTTTACACTGTTACTCACCCATACTAGGTTCTAGATAGGGTTTACACTGTTGCTCACCCATACTAGGTTCTAGATAGGGTTTACACTGTTGCTCACCCATACTAGGTTCTAGATAGGGTTTACACTGTTGCTCACCCATACTAGGTTCTAGATAGGGTTTACACTGTTGCTCACCCATACTAGGTTCTAGATAGGGTGTACACTGTTGCTCACCCATACCAGGTTCTAGATAGAGTTTACACTGTTGCTCACCCATACTAGGTTCTAGATAGAGTTTACACTGTTGCTCACCCATACTAGGTTCTAGATAGGGTTTACACTGTTGCTCACCCATACTAGGTTCTAGATAGGGTGTACACTGTTGCTCACCCATACTAGGTTCTAGATAGGGTTTACACTGTTGCTCACCCATACTAGGTTCTAGATAGGGTTTACACTGTTGCTCACTCATACTAGGTTCTAGATAGAGTTTACACTGTTGCTCACCCATACTAGGTTCTAGATAGAGTTTACACTGTTGCTCACCCATACTAGGTTCTAGATAGGGTTTACACTGTTGCTCACCCATACTAGGTTCTAGATAGAGTTTACACTGTTGCTCACCCATACTAGGTTCTAGATAGGGTTTACACTGTTGCTCACCCATACTAGGTTCTAGATAGGGTTTATACTGTTGCTCACCCATACTAGGTTCTAGATAGGGTTTTTTCAGATGAGTTTATCCAGGAATCTTTGCATGTCTGAATGTTTGCATGAATCATACCACAGTCTTTTCCTTGTGGTCTTCATTTACAGAAGACCTCACAATGTGTAACATGTGCACTGGGAGTCGGGAAGTTCAGGGAGTACATATTTTAATAAACAAATTAACAACACAAGAAACATAAACAACGCACATACAGGAAAATGAAACAGAAACAATAGCGCCTGGGGAAGGAACCAAAGGGAGTGACATATAAAGGGCAGGTACTCAGGGAGGTGATGGAGTCCAGGTGAGTGTCAGGTGAGCCTAACGATGGTGACAGGTGTGTGCCATAACGAGCAGCCTAGTACCATAGAGGCCGGAGAGGGAGCACACGTGACAGTACCCCCTCCCCAACACACGGCTCCAGCCGCAGGACACGACCAAAATGACAATCCCGGGGATCAGGAGCGGACTGGTCACCTCCGTTGAGGCGCGGGAGCATGGCGACCTAGAGCGCCGGAGAGGGAGCACGTAGTGACCGTAGCCATGTCAGAAAATGACTGCCGTCTGAACACACAAATCTGATTCGGCAACTTGTAACGTGCTGTTTGGACAGTCAGTAGTCCAAAAACGGATTTGAAAAACAAAACTGATTTGAGCATTAAGGCCTGCAGTGTGAAACTAGGCTTTGGAGACATTCAAATGATGTAATTTGAAAAGGAATTTAGTCCAACTCTGTAGTGTGTGTAGAGTATGTGATTTACAATGATCATGTTGCTATTTTAGAAAGAAGAAAGACATATTGACGTATTACAGTCAGACGCAAACTGAGACTAACCTCCACATATTTGTTTATGCAATGAACTCAAATAGGGTAATATTCAGACACTGAGTTTATACTGCAAGATTTTAATCCAAAGATCTAAATATTTTCAAAAGACAGGGTGGGAGAAACAGCTAAAACTCAGATCACACGTTATTTGGTCCAAAGTTAACTTTTTTCCATTAAGGTCTTGTACTGTACATCTAAGACATGCAGCTTTATACAGACTTATCCCTCTATTGAAACAAGCTGGAATCCTGTGCTTTTCTACATGGAAAGAGAACAAACGGTGGAGTAGCTGGCAGTGTTGGCAGAGTGTTGCTAGTGGGAATAAAACTGATTTAATTAATGGTTACATTACCTTACAAACACTTTACACTTACCTGGGAGAATTAACTTGTATGTAACGTACTGCATTAGCCTGACTATTAATACTACCTAGCAGGAAACAGTAAAGCCTTCTCAATACCACAGATTATGGCATCATATTTTATTAAAATAGGAGAGTTTCATTAATTTAAAAAATAATTGGAAATGTTAAAAACAGAAAAACAAAACTGATTTGAGCATTAATTTAAGCCTGCAGTGTGATCAAGGCTTTTGAAAAATCCAAATGACGTAACTTGAAATGGAACAGATTTCATTAACTACCATGGTTACATAACCTTTACACTCACCTGGGAGAACAAACTCTTATGTACTGTCAAGACTTTACTTTCATTAATCTGATGACTCTTATGTATCTAATCAACTAACAATGTTTAATTGTTATCCGATTAAATGAATAATGTAACAATTAACTCATTAGGAATTTGGGGCACCACGAGAGTGGTTGTTTAAAGAGTTACCATCTCCCCAATTAAACTCTAAAGGTCTTTACCTATCACATCCATAAAACAGACACTGTATTAATCATAACATTGTATCATATCATCATTCTGAACAATTGTATCCTCCTTGCATCTAAAAAAAAACACAGCCTTACTTAAGGTTCATTACTACACTAATTGGTTTAATTATTTATTTACTAGCTAACAAAATGGTAACACAAGATAAACATACACACTTAATACATTAGAAACAGGTCCCTAGTGGACTGACACAATATGGTGGCTTGTTACATAAGAGATGGAGAGGGTGAGAGAGAGAAATAGAGTGAGAGAGAGAGGGGAGAGAGTGGGGGGAGAGTGAGAGAGAGAGGGGAGAGAGTGGGGGAGAGTGAGAGAGAGAGGGGAGAGAGAAAACAGAGCAAACTAGAAAGTTGCTTTGCCCTAAACAGAGAGTACACAGTGGCAGAATACCTGACCACTGAGACTGGTCCTAATCAGAGAGTACACAGTGGCAGAATACCTGACTACTGAGACTGGTCCTAAACAGAGAGTACACAGTGGCAGAATACCTGACCACTGGGACTGGTCCTAGACAGAGAGTACACAGTGGCAGAATACCTGACCACTGAGACTGGTCCTAATCAGAGAGTACACAGTGGCAGAATACCTGACCTCTGAGACTGGTCCTAAACAGAGAGTACACAGTGGCAGAATACCTGACCACTGAGACTGGTCCTAAACAGAGAGTACACAGTGGCAGAATACCTGACCACTGGGACTGGTCCTAAACAGAGAGTACACAGTGGCAGAATACCTGACCACTGAGACTGGTCCTAAACAGAGAGTACACAGTGGCAGAATACCTGACCACTGAGACTGGTCCTAAACAGAGAGTACACAGTGGCAGAATACCTGACCACTGAGACTGGTCCTAAACAGAGAGTACACAGTGGCAGAATACCTGACCACTGAGACTGGTCCTAAACAGAGAGTACACAGTGGGAGAATACCTGACTACTGAGACTGGCCCTAAACAGAGAGTACAAAGTGGCAGAATACCTGACCACTGAGACTGGTCCTAAACAGAGAGTACACAGTGGCAGAATACCTGACCACTGTGACTGGTCCTAAACAGAGAGTACACAGTGGCAGAATACCTGACCACTGAGACTGGTCCTAAAGAGAGAGTACACAGTGGGAGAATACCTGACCACTGTGACTGGTCCTAAACAGAGAGTACACAGTGGCAGAATACCTGACCACTGAGACTGGTCCTAAACAGAGAGTACACAGTGGCAGAATACCTGACCACTGAGACTGGTCCTAAACAGAGAGTACACAGTGGCAGAATACCTGACCACTGAGACTGGTCCTAAACAGAGAGTACACAGTGGGAGAATACCTGACTACTGAGACTGGCCCTAAACAGAGAGTACAAAGTGGCAGAATACCTGACCACTGAGACTGGTCCTAAACAGAGAGTACACAGTGGCAGAATACCTGACCACTGTGACTGGTCCTAAACAGAGAGTACACAGTGGCAGAATACCTGACCACTGAGACTGGTCTTAAAGAGAGAGTACACAGTGGGAGAATACCTGACCACTGTGACTGGTCCTAAACAGAGAGTACACAGTGGCAGAATACCTGACCACTGTGACTGGTCCTAAACAGAGAGTACACAGTGGGAGAATACCTGACCACTGTGACTGGTCCTAAACAGAGAGTACACAGTGGCAGAATACTTGACCACTGTGACTGACTTAAACTTAAGGAAAGCTTTGACTATGTACAGATTCACTGAGCATAGCCTTGCTATTGAGAGAGGTTGCCGTAGAGAGAAGACAGGCTATGTGCACCATATTAGAGACACATATTCCCGATTTTGATTCATTTCCTCTGCACAACAGCAGAACCTGAGACAGAGCTGCATTTCCTGACAAAATGTAAAAAATATAAAACAATTAGAGAGTGTCGTTGTTACCATTGTCCAGTTGACAATTTTGATTCTTATTATTCTCATATTGTAAAAATCCAAAGTAAGCTTTGGCAAAATGTACATTGTTACGTCATGCCAATAAAGCAAATTAGAGAGAGAGAGAGACAGAGAGAGAGACAGAGACAGAGACAGAGAGACAGAGAGACAGAGAGACACAGAGACACAGAGACACAGAGACACAGAGAGAGAGAGAGAGAGAGAGAGAGAGAGAGAGAGAGAGAGAGAGAGAGAGAGAGAGAGAGATCTGTTGCAGCTCTGTAGAAGCCTGGGTCTGTACTTTGTCAATGGTAGGTTACGGGGGACTCTTTGGGGAGAATCACCTACTGCTCACCTCTTGGCCACAGTACAGTAGACTATATGATCACAGACATTGACCCCTTCTCTCTCAGCTCATTCACTGTCAAGCCACTAACACTTCTGTTGATCACAGCCAAATTACGTTGTTCCTCAAAAGAACAGACATGGAAACAACCACACATTCACAGCCCAGTAAGCTGTACAACATCAGACATTCATACAGATGGGCCCAAAACAGCACAGAAGAATACCAGAAAGCAACCTGGAACCAAAATATACAAACACTCTTAGAAAGCTTTCTGGATACCACATTCACTCACAGTAAAGAAGGCATCAATCTAGTAGTACAAAACATCAACTATATATTCAGGCAAACGGCAAAAGAAGCACAATTGAAACTGATAAAAACAAAACAAAAAAGATCACAGATGACAACTGGTTTGATTCCGATTGTAAAATTATAAGGAAAAAACTTAGAACACTATCCAACCAAAAGCACAGAGACCCAAATAATGGTGAATTACGCCTTCATTACTGTGAGATTTAAAAACTCTATGAACCTACACTCAGAACCAAAAAAGCACAGTACAACAGCAAGCAGCTGACACTAATTGAGGAGTCCATAAACACAAACAACGTCTGGCAAAATTGGAAAAAACTAAAAAAATCTAAACAAGAGGAATTAGCAATACAAAATGGTGACATATGGACAACATATTTTAAAACACTCTACAACACCGTTCAAATTGACACAAACGCAGAACAACGCCAAATTCATGAGAAGTTGAATGGATTAGAAAAAACTATAAAGGACAATCAAAATGCATTGGACTCCCCAATTACTGACCAGGAGCTCTATAAGAAACTTCAGGCTCTCAAATGTAAAAAAGCATGTGGACCTGATGGCATCCTAAATGAGATGCTCAAACTCACTAGTGCAAAATGTCAAATTGGCTATATTAAAACTGTTTAATTTGATCCTGAGTGTAGGTTATTTCCCTGACATCTGGAATCAAGGACTCATAACGTCAGGGTTGTAATCTGAGCCCTGAGCCCTGCACTCTTCAATATTTAAATCAACGAATTGGCCACTATTCTAGAAAAATCCTCAGCCCCTGGTGTTAGTCTCCACAATTCAGAGGTTAAATGCCTACTCTTCGCAGATGACTTATGCCTGCTGTCACCCACAGTACATGGCCAACAGCAGAGCCTGGACCTGCTAGAGCAGTACTGCCAGACCTGGGCCCTGGCAGTAAACCCAAAAAATACTAAAATAATGATTTTCCAGAGAAGATCCAGATCTCAGGGAATTAGACCAATGTTCTCAATTGGTAAACAATATATAGAGTACTGCACACACTACAATTACTTAGGTTTAAAAATAAGTTCAACTGGACACCTTAATGAGGCAGTGTGTCACGTTCCTGACCTGTTTTCTGTTGTTTTTGTATGTGTTTAGTCGGTCAGGGCGTGAGTTGTGGTGGGCATTCTATGTTATGTGTATCTATGTTGGTTAATGGGTTACCTGATATGGTTCTCAATTAGAGGCAGGTGTAATTCATTTCCTCTGATTGAGAACCATATTAAGGTAGGATGTTCTCACTGTTTGTTTGGGGGTGATTGTCTTCCGTGTCTGTGTTTGTCACGCCACACGGGACTGTTTCGGTTTGTGTAGTCTATTCCTGTTCTGCGTGTTTATGTAAGTTTTTCAAGTTCAGGTCTGTCTACGTCGTTTTGTTATTTTGTTAATTATCAAGTGTAGTTCGTTTTCGTCTTGTTTAATAAATTCATCATGTCTTCATTACCCGTTGCGTCTTGGTCCAATCTCTCTCCTCAAGACGTTCGTTACACAGTGAATGAACTGAGAGAGAAAGCACGCAGGGCATTCTAAGCCATTAAAAAGCTAATTCAAATTGAAATACCTATTACAATGTGGCTAAAACTAATTGAATATGTCATTGAACCAATTGCACTTTATGGCAGCGAGGTGTGGGGTCCACTTGCAAAACAAGATTTCATCAAATGGAACAAACACCCCATTGAAGCCCTGCATGCAGAGTTCTGTAAGATTCTCCTACATGTCCAGAGGAAAACTACAAACAATGCATGCAGGGCAGAATTAGGCCAATATCCACTAATAATAAAAACTCAAAAAGAGCAATTAAGTTTTGGAAACATCTAAAATACAGTGACCCCCTCTCATATCATTACCAAGCCCTGCAATGCCAAGAGCTGAGCAAAGAAAATAGTCCCCTCATTCAGCTGGTCCTGGGGCTGAGTTCACAAACCTGTTCTACTAACACACTGAAGCCTCAGGACCAGAACATCCAATCAATCAGGATAAACCAAATTACAACACAGTCAAAACAAAACTATATTGCTTATTGGGAAACACAAGCACAAACACTAAGCAAAATGCAGTGCTATCTGGGCCTAAATCGACAGTACACCGTAGCTAAATATTTGACCATGGTTACTGATCAAAACCTTAGAAAAACCTTGACAAAGTACAGGCTCAGTGAGCACAGCCTTGCCATTGAGAAGGGTAGACACAGGAAAACCTGGCTCCCTGTAGAGGAAAGGCTGTGCAACCACTGCACAACAGCAGAACCTGAGACAGAGCTGCATTTCCTGACAAAATGTAAAAAATATAAAACAATTAGAGAGTGTCATTTCCCCAAATTTGAAACCCTTATTCAAGGTTTCAAAGACCTCTCTGATGAGAGTAGGCTACCCGTCCTGTTGGGGGAGGATGCAGAGAGCTGTGGGTTGCTGCCTGCCATAAGTTGAGGGACAGTGTCTGACAAACCAATCAACCTGCACATGTACTCTACTGTATGCTTATTGTTATTGTTGAATGTATGGTTATTTTGACACTTGGTTATTGTTGTTACTGTTGTCCCGTTGACAATTTTGATTCTCATTTTTATTTTTATATTGTAAATGTTCAAAATAAGCTTTGGCAATATGTACATTGTAAGGTCATGCCAATAAAGTAAATTGAATTGAATTGAATTGAGAGAGAGACCGAGAGAGAGAGAGAGAGAGAGAGAGAGAGAGAGAGAGAGAGAGAGAGAGAGAGGAGAGAGAGGAGAGAGAGGAGAGAGAGAGAGAGAGAGAGAGGCAGAGAGAAAGAGACAGAGAGGCAGAGAGAGAGAGAGAGAGAGAGAGAGAGAGAGAGAGAGAGAGAGAGAGAAAGGCAGAGAGAGAGAGGCAGAGAGAGACAGATAGAGAGAGAGAGAGAGGCAGAGAGAGGCAGAGAGAGAGAGAGAGAGAGGCAGAGAGAGGCAGAGAGAGAGAGCGAGACAGAGAGAGGCAGAGAGAGGCAGAGAGAGGGAGAGGCAGAGAGAAAGAGAGAGAGGGAGAGGCAGAGAGAAAGAGACAAAGAGACAGAGAGGCAGAGAGAGAGACAAAGAGACAGAGAGAGAGAGAGACAGAGAGAGAGAGACAGAGAGAGAGAGAGGCAGAGAGAAAGAGAGAGAGGGAGAGGCAGAGAGAAAGAGACAAAGAGACAGAGAGGCAGAGAGAGAGACAAAGAGACAGAGAGAGAGAGAGACAGAGAGAGAGAGACAGAGAGAGAGAGACAGAGAGAGAGAGAGAGAGAGACAGAGAGAGAGAGAGAGAGAGAGAGAGAGAGAGAGAGAGAGAGAGAGAGAGAGAGAGAGAGAGAGAGAGAGAGAGAGAGAGAGAGAGAGAGAGAGAGAGAGAGAGAGAGAGACAGAGACAGAGACAGAGCGAGACAGTTAGCTAATATATGCATATTATTAGTAGTATTGGATAGAAAACAATCGGAAGTTTCTAAAACTGTTTGAATGATGTCTGTGAGTATAACAGAACTCATATGGCAGGCAAAAACCTGAGAAGAAATCGAAACAGGAATTGAGAAATCTGAGGTTGGTCAATTTTCAACCCAGGCCCTATTGAATTCACATGTGGGATATGAATGAAGTTGCACTTCCTAGGGCTTCCACTAGATGTCAACCGTCTTTAGACACTAGAAAGAGGCTTCTACTGTGTTGTGGGGCTGAATAACAGCTGAATGAGTCAGGTTACTGGCAGAGAGCCAGTACGCGCATTCCACATGATATCGACCTGCGTTCCATTGCTTCTCTAGACATTTACATTACATTTACATTTAAGTCATTTAGCTGACGCTCTTATCCAGAGCGACTTACAATTTGGAAAGTTCAATTTGGAAAGTTCATACATATTCATCCTAGACATAAAGGAATTCTCCGGTTGGAACTTTATTGAAGATTTATGATAACAACACCCTAAAGATTGATTCTATACTTAGTTTGAAATGTTTCTTCGACCTGTAATATAACTAATAGAAGTTTTTGTCCGAAGTAATGCTCGACCTGCACGAGCGTTTGGATATGTGTACCTAACGCCCTAACAAAAATAGCTATTTGGACATAAATGATGGACATTACCGAACAAAACAAACATTTCTTGTGGAAGTGGGAGCCCTGGGAGTGCATTCAGACGAAGATCAGCAAAGGTAAGTGAAGATTTATAATGCTTTTTATGAGTTTTGTTGACTGCACAATTTGGCGGGTAACAGTATGGCTTTCTTTTGTGGCTGAACGCTGTTCTCAGATTATTGAATATTGTGCTTTTGCCGTAAAGCTTTTTGAAATCTGACACAGCGGTTGCATTAAGAACAAGTGTAGCTTTAATTCTATGTAAAACATGTATCTTTCATCAAAGTTTATGATGAGTATTTATGTTATTTGACGTGGCTCTCTGCAATTTCTCCGGATATTTTGGAGGCATTTCTGAACATTGCGCCAATGTAAACTGAGGTTTTTGGATATAAATATTAACTTTATCGAACAAAACATATATGTATTGTGTAACATGAAGTCCTATGAGTGTCATCTGACGAAGATCATCAAAGGTTAGTGATTCATTTTAACTCTATTTCTGCTTTTTGTGACTCCTGTCTTTGGCTGGAAAAATGACTGTGTTTGTCTGTGATTTTGCGGTGACCTAACATAATCGTTTGTGGTGCTTTCGCTGTAAAGCCTATTTGAAATCGGACACTTTGGTGGGATTAACAACAAGATTACCTTTAAAATGGTATAAGATACATGTATGTTTGAGGAATGTTAATTATGAGATTTCTGTTGTTTGAATTTGGCGCCTGTCATGTTTGCTCCCGCTCTTCCCTTCCCCTGGCGCTTGAGGGCGCCAGATTACCCTGCATCACACGCTCCTGCCATCCATCACCCACACCTGCCTTCTCTCGTCACTCGCATCAGCGTTAATGGACTCACCTGGACTCACTTATTACATGTTAATTTCCTCCCCTATATTTGTCTGTTCCCTTGCTCTGTTCCCTGCGGCTGCATTGATTGTTTCTTGTCTAAGTTTTTGTTTGCTGACGCTGTGCTTGTCTCGTTATATGTCCGTCATTTATTAAATGTTACTCCCCGTACCTGCTTCGTCTCTCCAGCGTCATTTTGCGTGACAGAATGCAGCAGCCATCATACGAAGCATCGGGGAGTACTGGCGTTCTGGTTGGAATGGTGGCAGCGGTTCGGGGTCGCCACCAATGGAACCGGGGATGCCTAGCCAGCTTATCGGGCTTTCGCGCCCTAGCTGGCTCGAGAGGTTTCCTTGACCCGGTTGACTCGGATGGCGCTCATCCCACTTCGGGCCTCAGCTGGATCGTCAGTTTTTGCTTGCCCAGCCGGTCCAGGAGTTTTTTTTTGTTTGTCTTGTGTTTTGTTGGTGACATTGGTGGATTCCGCTGCCGATGGAACCGGGGTGCCTAAGCTAGCCCTTCAGGCTTTCACGCCCTGGCTGGCTCGAGAGGTTTTCCTGGCTCGGCGGTTTCCCATCCCACGTCACACTCCACTGGATCATCGGGCTCCCCTTCAGCGGGATCGACAGGCGTTTTGCCTCAGCCGGATCGTCAGGCTCCTATGCCTGAGCCGGCTCGCCAGGCTCCCACGCTCCTGCCGGTTCGTCGGGCTTTCACGCCCCAACTGGCTTGCCCTGCGCCCATGTCTCGGCCGGTTTGCCCAGGTGGGACGCCGGGTGGCGTCCCAAGAGGGAGGGGTACTGTCATGTTTGCTCCCGCTCTTCCCTTCCCCTGGCGCTTGAGGGCGCCAGATTACCCTGCATCACACGCTCCTGCCATCCATCACCCACACCTGCCTTCTCTCGTCACTCGCATCAGCGTTAATGGACTCACCTGGACTCACTTATTACATGTTAATTTCCTCCCCTATATTTGTCTGTTCCCTTGCTCTGTTCCCTGCGGCTGCATTGATTGTTTCTTGTCTAAGTTTTTGTTTGCTGACGCTGTGCTTGTCTCGTTATATGTCCGTCATTTATTAAATGTTACTCCCCGTACCTGCTTCGTCTCTCCAGCGTCATTTTGCGTGACAGCGCCCTGCACTTTCACTGGCTGTTGTCATATCATCCCGTTAATGGGATTGCAGACATAAGAAGTTTTAACATCAGTCATTGTATCATTGCTGGAGTACAGAGCCAAAACAACAAAAAACGAGTCACTGTCCCAATACTTCTGGACCCCACTGTATGTGTCCCTTAGATGGTTGTACATTTGGCAGGTAGTTAGAAAGTACAGCTCGGTTTCCTCATTCTGTGGGCAGGGGCCACATATCCTGTCTTCTCTTGAGAGCCAGGTCTGCCTACGACAGCCTTTCTCAATAGCAAGGCTATGCTCCCTGAGTCTTGTGTAGGTTTAGGCATCACTTTCCTTTAGGTGGTTGTGGATTTTAACTCTTCTGGATGTTGATAATTAGTAGGCATAGTCATACTCTGCTATGCATTATTTTCTCCCTCCCTCTCTCACTCTCTCTCTCCCTCTGTTCAAACTCACCTCACTGCAGCCTTCAGCTCTCCGGTCAGGCTAGGCATCTGATTGGCTGAGGCCATGCTATGATGTCATCGCTGAATCTTATAAGGGCTCTGACACACAGCCTGGGAGCGACATTAGCAGAAACACTGCATGGCAAGCTGACTGTGTGGGGGAGAGAGTGAGACACAGTAATAAGAGAGAGACAGAGACAGAGAGAGCGAGTGAAATTGTGAAATAGAGGGGGAGCTGACAGAATAATGTGGGAAACTATACACTGAGGAACTACCCAAACCTGAAGAAGACTTTTATGACAACGTTTATGGGAGGCCAGGACAGGGACCACAACCTGTGGAGGTTTGTACATGTAGTGTTTGTTTGTTTGTTTTTGTCTGCTGTTGTCATGGGAGTTATTTCACTCAACAGTTTTAGCCTGTTTAGCATGTTCTTAGCACCTCACGCTGTTTCTCGCTCACTTTCTCTCTCTCTCTCTCTCTCTCTCTCTCTCTCTCTCTCTCTCTCTCTCTCTCTCTCTCTCTCTCTCTCTCTCTCTCTCTCTCTCTCTCTCTCACTGTTTCACTCTCTCTCTCACACTCTCATTCACTCACTGCCTCTGTTTTCTTCCTCACCTCTCTCTGTATTTTCGTCTCTCGATGTGCATTCATCTGTTTTTACCCTCACTCTCATATCACGTCATCATTCTCTCTCTCCCTCTTTCTCTCTCTCTCCCTCTTTCTCTCTGTCTCTCTCTTTTCGTTACTTCAACTGCTTCTTCCTGTTTTTACCCATCTCTCTCTATCTCTCCGTCTCTCTTTCTCTCTCTCCATCTCCTACCTCTAGACCATGGGCAGCCCCACCCCCCCTGTGCCTTCCCTCAACGTCACCGAGTCAGCCAACACATCATGGGCCGGGGTGGCTGGCGGCGAGCCCGGTTACAGCGAGGTGGAAATGGTCCTCCTAGGCATGTTGATGTCACTGCTGGTCGTAGGCATCGTGTTCGGCAACATCCTGGTCATCATAGCCATCTACCGGTTCCAGAGACTGCAGAACATCACCAACTGCTTCATCACCTCTCTGGCCTGTGCCGACCTCGTCATGGGTCTCATCGTGGTGCCGTTCGGCGCCTGCTACATCATCTTCAACACCTGGCACTTTGGCAGCTTCTGGTGTGAGTTCTGGACCGCCACTGACGTGTTGTGTGTGACGGCCAGCATCGAGACGCTCTGCGTGATAGCGCTGGACCGTTACCTGGCCATAACCTCTCCGTTCCGCTACCAGTCTCTGCTGACCAAGTGTAAGGCGCGCGTGGTGGTCCTGCTGGTGTGGGTGATCGCTGGACTCATCTCTTTCTTACCCATCCACATGAAGTGGTGGATCAGTGACGACGCGGAGGCCAAGGCCTGCATCCAGAACAGCAACTGCTGTGACTTCAACACCAACACAGCCTACGCCATCACCTCCTCCATTATCTCCTTCTACATCCCCTTAGTCGTCATGGTGTTTGTCTACAGCCGCGTGTTCCAGGAGGCCAAGCAGCAACTACGCAAGATTGACCGCAGCGAGGGGCGCTTCCACGCCCATAACAACAACATGGCAGGAGGAGGAGGAGGAGGAGGGGTGGAGAGTAACAACGAGAGCCGAGGAGTTGGAGGAGGATTCAAGAAGACCAAGTTCTGCCTGCGGGAACACAAGGCCCTGAAGACCCTCGGGATCATCATGGGGATCTTCACGCTGTGCTGGCTACCCTTCTTCGTCCTCAACGTGGTGGTAGCCATCTGGAAGGTAGGGGACATCGGACTTGCCTTCAGGATACTCAACTGGATAGGTTACGCCAACTCTGCATTCAACCCCTTGATCTACTGCAGGAGCCCTGAGTTCAGATACGCATTCAAGGAGATCCTGTGCATCAAGAAGGTCCGGTTCCCCAACATAGGGCCTACCAATGGATACATGTACAGTGGGCACAGCTGGCAGAGTGAGCAGCAGGGAGGGAGGAGTAAAGGGAGCTCGGAGGACAGGGAGGACAGTGACCCAGCTGCAGACGGGTGTTCGGGGAGGGGAGAGGTGGGTGGGTGTGGAGCTGCAGACAGAACGGACCCGAACGGGAACTGCAGTAAAGGGTTAACGACTGTACTTTAACCCCTCACATTTGATCTTTGGAACAGACAGACATATTTCACTGCCATCGGCCATTGTCACTTCACCAAGTCACTGAGATAAGACTGGATGGATGGATAGAGGGTGAATGGTGAGTGGATAACATGAGTGGGACTTGTTAGATTCAGGTCAGGAGAGGAATTTGGTTCTGTTTTTACCAGTAGGTTTGATAAGTACATCACTATGTTTTGATATGTTCATTTAGAAAGAGATCATGTAGATTGTTCCATCTACCTCACCGTGTCAATTGAGATATCTTTATTTTCTTATCATGTTTTATCTATATCTGTCACATTGATTCACCGAACACAGAAACCAGACTGGCTCATAACTCCACAAGATTGTGTGAAATGTATGAACACTTGACTGTAAGTCGCTTTTTGATAAAAGCGTCTGCTGAATGGCATATATTATTAAGAATAGAGAGAGAGAGAGAGAGAGAGAGAGAGAGAGAGAGAGAGAGAGAGAGAGAGAGAGAGAGAGAGAGAGAGAGAGAGAGAGAGAGAGAGAGAGAGAGAGAGAGAGAGAGAGAGAGAGAGAGAGAGAGAGAGAGAGAGAGAGAGAGAGACCCTTTACTGCTGAGACACACTTGGACCATGTTCCATTTGTTTTTCCATTGACCATTTTCTTGAGTTTCACACAAGATGTAAACATTTTTCAGCATCAGTGGAATTCATGCAGATAAAAACACAGCCAACATCTTTAGAGGGCAGAGTTCTGTTCTGCTCATAGTTCCTCTGGCTTCGTCAGATACGAGAATGACGCAGGGGAATGGTGACAGGTGTGGTAGAACCCGTCTCTCTCTCCCCTGCCAAAACCTCACTCCTCAAAACCTCCCTTCTCAAACTCTCCCTTCTCAAAACCTTCCATATCAAAACCTCACTCCTCAAAACCTCCCTTCTCAAAACCTTCCTTCTCAAAACCTCACTCCTCAAAACCTCACTTCTCAAACTCTCCCTTCTCAAAACCTCCCATCTCAAAACCTCATTCCTCAAACCTCACTCCTCAAAACCTCCCTTCTCAAACTCTCCCTTCTCAAAACCTTCCATATCAAAACCTCACTCCTTAAAACCTCACTCCTCAATATCTCCCTTCTCAAAACCGCACTCCTCAAAACCTCACTCCTCAAAACCTCCATTCTCAAAACCTCCCTTCTCAAAACCTCACTCCTCAAAACCTCCCTTCTCAAAACCTCACTCCTCAAAACGTCCCTTCTCAAAACCTCCCTTCTCAAAACCTCACTCCTCAAAACCTCACTCCTTAAAACCTCACTCCTCAATACCTCCCTTCTCAAAACCTCACTCCTCAAAACCTCACTCCTTAAAACCTCACTCCTCAATACCTCTCTTCTCAAAACTTCACTCCTCAAAACCTTCCTTCTCAAAACCTTACTCCTCAAAATCTCCCTTCTCAAACATGCTGGCAATGTTCTCTTCAGAAGACACTGCTTCCTTCTCTCCACATTAATATTTATTGCTAGTTAATTAAGGAGGTGTTTTCAGATATTATCGGAGGTTTTACATTCATAGAATATTTACAATAGCTTTGATGTAGAGAGTTGGGGGAAACGAACACTTGCCTCAGGGGGCCTGTTGAGAAACAGAATTGTCTTGTGCTGTGCAATTCCTTTTGATAAGTCAATGATATGAGTCAAAAATATGGTTATTGTTTGTTGTTGTTGCAAAATAGCAGTCGTAAGTTGTGACTTTAGTTGCTTCAGTAACTTTTCAAAGCCTGTGTGAATTTGGCACCACAGTCTTGAGGTTGGAGTACCTCTAGGCAGCACCATATGCCTTATCTCTGGTGTACTATACGTCTTTATGTGTAGAGTTGGACACACAAGGCTTTTGCATTCATCGACATGATAATCAATTGATAATTGCTGCTGTGCTACACTTTCCAGAGCCTTATTGATCTGACCCCAGTGTCACATCAGCCCTCCCGTCACCTCTCGCCTCTCGTCAACTATCTGCTCTATCTTCACCCTTCTAGACAGAAGTCCATTTCCTCTCCCAGGTCTCCCGGTGTTGCTAGCAGAAGTCAGTGGTTAGTCTGCGGTTTGTTGACTGGATCTGTCGTTGTCGTTCTGGGAAGTAGCCATGTTTACTGAGAGCAGTCAGTAGTTTCCTCAGTGATCGGAGGGAAGGGTACAGACCGACTCCATGGAATAACAAACAGTCTGTGGAACCAGGCCAGAGATAACAGTGTCCCTGTCTCCTGCCCTAGAGGTGCTGCTTACAGGACCTAGGCAGGCTGCGTCAGAAATTACACACCTATCTAGTGCACTATTTTTGACCAGGGTCCTACGCGGTCAGCCAGTAAATATGAATGAGACAACAGGTGGTCTGAGACGAGATTGAGATGTTTCTCATCAGGATGTGATTGCTGGTGGGTCTTTGGATCTCAGTGAAGTTTTCCAGAGTTTTTCCAAAGTAAACGGAAGTCTGGATCGTTCAGGAAATCTGCGCAATGATCCGACTAGACACTGACCTGGTTCTACAGATGTTGATGACGTCTGAATCGCCTAGTTTCTCTCTCTTTCTATCTTTCTTCTCTCTCTGTATCTCTCTCTCTTCTCTCTCTGTATCTCTCTCTCTTCTCTCTCTGTATCTCTCTCTCTTCTCTCTCTGTATCTCTCTCTCTCTTCTCTCTCTGTATCTCTCTCTCTTCTCTCTCTGTATCTCTCTCTCTTCTCTCTCTGTATCTCTCTCTCCCTGTCTTTCTCTCTCTCTCTCTCTCTTTCTCTTTCTCTCTCTCTCTCTTTGTCTCTCGCTCTCTCGCTCTCTCTCTCTCTCTCTCTCTCTCTCTCTGGTTTGTTTTTTTCTCCAGGAAATTCCTGTGTTGTTGCAGGGCTGAGTCCTGTCCAGGCCGATAAACAGGGGATAAATCCATTATCTCTGCTGTTTAGCCGGGGAATCAGACGACTCCCTCCCTTCTAAACAACAGCTGCAGGCAAGGAGTGATCTCAAGATTAGGATGTGTAACGTTCCCCCAGTCTGCCAGACAGTTAGCAGGAAGAACAAGTCTCTAAAGTCTCTAAAAGTCTCTAATGGCACATCTATTCCCCACACTCCTCAAGTGTCGGTGGTTGTGTCCTAAATGATACCTGAGTTTACTCACCATAAGGGAAGTACTTTTGACCTGTGCCATACTGTATGGTGTATGTTCACTATCGGCTTCTGTCAACAGTAGTGCATAATATAGTGCATAGGGGTATGAGTCAGCCACTTGAAGATAGACAAAACAACATTTATCAGAGGTGTTGTTTTGGATGTAACAGCCCTTCCTCTGACCAGCCAGGCAGCTCTATGATCTACAGCTTGATCACACTGCAGATGCGAAAGGAGAGAGTAGGCAAATGTTAGCAGAGGCGTTGTTTTTTACATAACCTGACCACTTCCCCTAGCTGTTTAAGACATAACCCGTCCACTTCCCCTAGCTGTTTAAGACATAACCCGTCCACTTCCCCTAGCTGTAAACAGTCTTGTGATCAACAGTGTGCTATGACAATAGTATAACCACGCTAAATGTAGCTACTGTTGGCCAGGCTTCTTTATACCTGTCTAAAACAGTTTTAGTGCCCTGTGGCTTTCCGTCTCAAGTGTTGTCAACTAATGGTATTGAAACTGTGAACTTTGTTCTTTTGGATGAATCTCTTTGTCCTGGACTGTAGCTTTGGCCGGCACCAATTGTTGTCAAGAGCCCTGCAGCACAAAAAACATTTCAGTATGGGTCAATGTGTGATAGCAAATAAATACAGTTTTCTTTTGGATTTTGTTTTTTATTCATAAATAAATGATAAAAAGCATTCATTATTATTTAAATGTTCATTGTTATGTGGAATGTGCAAATCTAGTAACCATCTCACTACATTTGCAGCAACAGCCTACAAAAACTGAAAATTATACAGAAATACACACACATTGAAAAGAAAACATGGTTTTAGACTTGGACAAAAAGAACCCACATTTGAATAAATGCAAATCCAGAGGGTATGCATTCCCCTGTAAAAGCGTGCATATGTGCTCTGTGTTTGTTTGTGCGTATTGTACATTCAGTGCCGTTCCTTTAATGCTGTGGTCTTTGTGTCAAAAAAAGAAAAAAGAAAAGCTTCTAAAGAGGAACATCTAGCATACACCGGACATCTACTCTGGTCCCTCCTGGTCCTCTCCTGGACATCTACTCTGCTCCCTCCTGGTCCTCTCCTGGACATCTACTCTGCTCCCTCCTGGTCCTCTCCTGGACATCTACTCTGGTCCCTCCTGGTCCTCTCCTGGACATCTACTCTGCTCCCTCCTGGTCCTCTCCTGGACATCTACTCTGCTCCCTCCTGGTCCTCTCCAGGACATCTACTCTGCTCCCTCCTGGTCCTCTCCCGGACATCTACTCTGCTCCCTCCTGGTCCTCTCCTGGACATCTACTCTGCTCCCTCCTGGTCCTCTCCTGGACATCTACTCTGCTCCCTCCTGGTCCTCTCCCGGACATCTACTCTGCTCCCTCCTGGTCCTCTCCTGGACATCTACTCTGCTCCCTCCTGGTCCTCTCCCGGACATCTACTCTGGTCCCTCCTGGTCCTCTCCTGGACATCTACTCTGCTCCCTCCTGGTCCTCTCCTGGACATCTACTCTGCTCCCTCCTGGTCCTCTCCCGGACATCTACTCTGCTCCCTCCTGGTCCTCTCCCGGACATCTACTCTGCTCCCTCCTGGTCCTCTCCCGGACATCTACTCTGCTCCCTCCTGGTCCTCTCCCGGACATCTACTCTGCTCCCTCCTAGTCCTCTCCCGGACATCTACTCTGCTCCCTCCTAGTCCTCTCCTGGACATCTACTCTGCTCCCTCCTGGTCCTCTCCTGGACATCTACTCTGCTCCCTCCTGGTCCTCTCCCGGACATCTACTCTGCTCCCTCCTGGTCCTCTCCTGGACATCTACTCTGCTCCCTCCTGGTCCTCTCCTGGACATCTACACTGCTCCCTCCTGGTCCTCTCCAGGACATCTACTCTGCTCCCTCCTGGTCCTCTCCTGGACATCTACACTGCTCCCTCCTGGTCCTCTCCTGGACATCTACACTGCTCCCTCCTGGTCCTCTCCTGGACATCTACTCTGCTCCCTCCTGGTCATGACCTCTCCCTGCACCTTGGCTCTGTGTGTGTCAAAGTTCATTTTGAAATGACACATTGTTTATTGTACTGTTCTAACGCTCAACATTAACCTGAGACCCTGACTGAGTTCCCAGAAAACTGGTTGCCTATTTTTCTTATGCCCTGTGTGTATTTCCTAAATATGGTGGTGTAGTATACAATCTGTGTCTCTGGACAGCCAAACTGAGAGAGAGACGATGTCATTATGTGCAATGATCCTAGAACCAACTAGCTGACTCTGCAGCGTTCAGCCTAGCACCATGCAGGGGTTGGGGGGGGGGCATTAGGACCACCCACACATACACACACACACACACAAACACACACACGTCTACCGTCACGAACTGCTAGACATCATACACTTAACTACTGCTAAGTTGGTGAATCAGGTTCCACTACGGTACTAATCAAATCAAATCAAGGTGTATAGTTTGTGTCCACAGTTTAGCGGATGTTATGAAATGCTTACGTACATTATTAGTTCCTAACAATGCAGTAAAATGTCGAACAACTACACAAATAATAATAAAATATTTTTTTAAAGTAAAAGAAAAAAAATGATATCAAGGAAGTCAGGACAATTAACAACCCAAATTGCCCTGTAAAAGTAATCTAGATGCAATCTATACGTACATACACCGTAGGATTTACACTAGATATACTGAGAATGATATGAGCAGCAGTACATACTGTATATTAGTCAGTGGTGGAAAAAGTACCCAGTTGTCATATTTGAGTGAAAGTAAAGATACTGTACCCTAATTGAAAATGACTCATGTTAGAGTGAAAGTCACTCATTAAATTAAAATACTACTAAAAGTCTAAAATTATATGGTTTTAAATATACTTCAGTATCAAAAGTAAATGGAATTTATAAAATATACTAAAGTATCAAAAGTAAAAAATAAAAGTATAAATAATTTCAAATTCCTTATATTAAGCAAACCAGACAGCACCATGTTCTTGTTTTTAAAATGCACAGTTATCCAGGGGCACACTCCAACACTCAGACATCATTTACAAACAAGGCATGTGTGTTTAGTGACTCAGCCAGATCATAGGCACCAGGGATGACCAGGGATGTTCTCTTGATAAATGCATGAATTGAACAATTTGTATGTCCTGCTAGGCATAAAAATGTAACGAGTACTTTTGGGGGTCGGGGGAAAATGTATGGAGTAAAAAGTACATTATTTTCTTTAGGAATGTAGTAAAGAAAAAGTTGTCAAAAATAGAAACAGTAAAGTATAGATACCCCAAAAACGACTTTTAAGTAGTACTTTTACCAAGGTACTTCAGTATCAAAATATCACCACTGATATTACTGAGCTATGTCAAGAATCCGGTGTATAAATAAATATGCTGTGTGTATAAAACAGTGTAACTCAATACAAAGTACAGTGGTAGAAATATCAGAATGAACTATGTCGGGAATACAGTATTTAAAATCTCAATGTTAAACGGTTAAACGTCCAGTGGTTCAATGTATTTACGACACTGGACAGCAGCGGTGGCTGTTTGTATGCGTGAGTGTGTGAGTGTATGTGTTTTGTGAGTATGAGGGGTGTGATAGCTTGAGTCAGTGAGTGTGCATCCCCTGGGAGACGGCTAGTGATGGCTGTTCAGGTAATAGAAGCTGTTTAATTTGTTGTTGTTGTTTCGGTGTACATAACTGTGTACCTAGTGTGTAGTCATCAATGTTTATGCTACCACAGACTAAATACTCTTAAGATGCATCCCAAATGGCACCCTATTCCCTACAGGGCTCATAGGGCTCTCTTCAAATGTAGTGCACTACATAGGCAATAGGGTGCAATTAGGGACAGTTTAGATGTCACAATCACACTTCATACATCAAATAGGCCTACCTGTATCTGTAAGTGAACGTGCTGTGTGGTCTGAATGGAAGTACTGTATCAGCTCGATGTTTACTATATGTTTCTTTTCAAGATATTTTGTGCAAGATATTGTCACTGTTTTGGTTGGGCTAACGACCCATGTTCTAATGTCCTGTGGTATTTATGAAATGCTCTGATGACATTTGGAGTAATAAATTATCTATTTGTTGGATGTTACTAGTGTTTTTGTTTATTCTCCAAACATCCACTCGTTCAATAACTGCAAACACAACGTATTTTATAATACCAGTTCATCATCATCATCTTGACTATAAGTATGAAGACTTGGCTGAGCCAGCTCAGCTCATAGAAGATCTCCTGTTCCTGAGGCAGTTTGGTGTACAAGTAAACCCCCTGGACTGGATGCTAGTCTGTCTCAGGGCCTTACCCCAAATCTGTCTCCTTAATGCTGAGCGCCAAGCATCCTTTGTTGTGACTCGGCCCAGGATCGAACTCCCAACCTTCCAGTCTCAGAACGGACACTGTAACCACAAGGCCAAAGAGTTGGTATAGTTAAAAATAACTGTCACACTATATTGTGTAACTGATAGCGTGAGTAAAACATTAGGTTTGATGGAAGATTCACTTCCAATTCTCTCTAGAGAAAATCAACCTTGGTGTTTTCAGATTGAATGGATTAGTTCCGCTGTGTTTTTGTTCTGCAGATCAGAAGACAGTAAGAGCCCCAGGAACATTATGTCTACCTGTTACATTGAATGTCATTGGAAATTTGCACACAAATATTGTGTTCTGCCAAATGCAAAACAGTCACTTGCTCGGTGCACGCAAGTCTTTTGAGTGTGGGGTAGGCACAGCGTTAGCATTAGGCTTAGAGTTAGAGTTAGTAGTAGTTTCAACCTCTCTGTCATGGACATGACATGTTTTCCTGATGCCCACTGTTTAATGTCTCACCTGGCACAGGTTCATATCAGTTCACATGTAATGCACTACTTTTGACCAGGGCCCATGGGGCTCCCACTACTTTTGACCAGGGCCCATGGGGCTCCCACTACTTTTGACCAGGGCCCATGGGGCTCCCACTACTTTTGACCAGGGCCCATGGGGCCATTCTCTATGGCTGTTTTATGGGTCAGTACATCTAGGTCTTCTGGACCGACAGAATACAGATGTTCATTAAAATGTGATAATTTGGAATCTTGGACAGACGCACGGCCTCGATATTAATAGATTTATTTTGACAATATCTTTCCCTTCATCCCTTCATCTCTCCATCCCTCCATCCCTCCATCCGTTCATCCCTCCAGCTCTTCATCCCTACATCCCTCCATCTCGTCTATCCCTCCATCTCTCCATCCCTTCATCTCTCCATCCCTCCATCTCTCCATCCCTCCATCTCTCCATCCCTCCATCCCTCCATCTCTCCATCTCTCCGTCTCTCCATCCCTCAATCTCTCCATCTCTCCATCCCTCCATCCCTCCATCCCTTCATCTTCCCATCTCTCCATTGCCTTAACTCTAGTTACATGCTCTTGGCCCACTTTCCCATACTGAAATAGCTGGTTGCCCCAGTTCAGTCAGACCTCTACATACATACAGTACAAACTGATTTCCCTTTTCTTTCGGGGGGAATTTCTCATTCTACAGTGAGTGACAGGGGCCTTTATCTGTTTGTTTTGCTTCGGTGTTGTTCTGTATGCCATTTATGTTAATGTGTGTATATACCACACAGAGAAAATGTGCTATGTCTCTTCCATACATTTAATCATCGAAAACAATCTGCTGTATCATGCTATATTTGACTCAAATACCAAAACAGATCACTAACATTCTAAATCAGGGGTCGCGATCAGGCAGCCCGCGGGCCAAAACCGACCTGCAAATGATTTTGTTTGGCCCCCCAAAAGTTTTAGATATTTAGGAAATCTGTTCCCAGGTATTCCCACCAAATGCCAAATGCCTCAATGTAATCAAGGCATAAAATTATTTATATTTTCAAGTGCAATCTTATTTTGTGCTTAGTTTTGTTCAATTAGGTGTACAAATGATTATGATTCGTTTCCGGCCCGCTGACTATCCCAAATCTAGTGGCCTACCGCTGTTCTAAATCAACAATGGTATTTCTATATGATAACCCATCCATGGAACATGAGGCTCTGTGCAGTCTGTTACATGATCCTACTGTGGTATAAAATGGTGTTGTTTGTACAGAGAGTTCCCTGACATGTCACTCCAGGTTCTGGGCCACCATTTCCCACCAGTACCCCCTCCTCTCTCTCTATGGGGGGGGGGCATGCTGAAGCCTTATTAACTGCAGGGCATGGTATATACATACATTAACATAAAGGGCATACAGAACAACACCGAAGCAAAACAAACAGATAAAGGCCCCTGTCACTCACTGTAGAATGAGAAATCCCCCCCCTAAAGAAAAGGGAAATCAGTTTGTACTGTATGTATGTAGCGGTCTGACTGAACTGGGGCAACCAGCTATTTCAGTATGGGAAAGTGGGCCAAGAGCATGTAACTAGAGTTAAGGCAATGGAGAGATGGGAAGATGAAGGGATGGAGGGATGGAGAGATGGAGAGATTGAGGGATGGAGAGATGGAGAGATGGAGGGATGGAGAGATGGAGAGATGGAGGGATGGAGAGATGGAGAGATTGAGGGATGGAGAGACGGAGAGATGGAGAGATGGAGGGATGGAGAGATGGAGAGATTGAGGGATGGAGAGATTGAGGGATGGAGAGATGGAGGGATGGAGAGATGGAGGGATGAAGAGCTGGAGGGATGGACGGATGGAGGGATGGAGGGAAGGAGGGATGGAGAGATGAAGGGATGAAGAGATGGAGGGATGGAGGGAAAGATATTGTCAAAATAAATCTATTAATATCGAGGCCGTGCGTCTGTCCAAGATTCCAAATTATCACATTTTAATGAATATCTGTATTCTGTCGGTCCAGAAGACCTAGATATACTGACCCATAAAACAGCCATAGAGAACAACCAAGAGGATA
>NC_092089.1:94329296-94424296 GCF_045679555.1 Salvelinus alpinus
TGTCTCTCCACTTAGTCCTTTACAGAAGAGAGTCATGAGGGGTGTATTCTGGTATTGTGTAGTGTAAGCGTTGGTGGGCTAACCTTGTAGGAGAAATAAAACACTTCACCTGTAGGAGAGAGTGGCGCAGCGGTCTAAGGCACTGCATCTCAGTGCAGGAGGTGTCACTACAGACCCTGGTTTGATTCCAGGCTGTATCACAACCGGCTGTGATTGGGAGTCCCATAGGGCTGCGCACAATTGGCCCAGCATCGTCCGGGTTAGGGTTTGGCCGGGGTAAGCCGTCATTGTAAATACAAATTTGTTCTTAAATAAATACATTGGGGGAAAAAATCTTTCTGTCAAGAGTGTTTTTTCTTCACCATATGGACACATTATGAATAGGTCAGTATACCTTTGATCAGAACTGTTTTTATTCACCATATGGACACATTATGAATAGGTCAGTATACCTTTGATCAGAACTGTTTTTATTCACCATATGGACACATTATGAATAGGTCAGTATACCTTTGATCAGAACTGTTTTTATTCACCATATGGACACATTATGAATAGGTCAGTATAACTTTGATCAGAACTGTTTTTTTCATGAAAATGATCTATTTTGACTCTCAAAAGGATTGGGTGTTTTTACATGGTGCATATTTTATTGCTGGAACTTGCGTATGACTGTATGAGGGAATCAGTATCACCACTCTTTTCAGTATCATGTTTTCAGTATCATGTTTTCAGTATCATGTTTTCAGTATCATGTCTTTTTGTTCTTCAGATTCAGTAACAACATGATAACTCATAGTTCGTACACGTCATCCCGCTCAAGGATGGACCCTTCCAACATCACCACGACAACAATGACTTCTTTCTCTCATTCTTGGTTCAATTCCCTCAAACACGGATCCTTTCAATATCACCACAATATAACGTTGTTCTCTCTGAAAAGTCTTCTTAAGTCTTCTCTACCCAGTCTGACCCAGAGGTCTAACTAGCAAGAAGTCTTTCACAAACCTAATTAGATTTAAACAGACACTGGTCAGTCAACAATGGGCCGAATAGGGTGGGCATATTGGAAGATATGACAGAGAAAGACAAGGTCCTTCCAGTGACAGGAATATATCATTTCCTGTCTGTACCTTGCATGCCCCAGATACTCTGAAAAGGTTTTTGATAACAATTCACAGCTTAGGTCATATCTGCCTCGACCAGCTCTCACACAGACACA
The DNA here is from genome assembly GCF_045679555.1 of Salvelinus alpinus. Taxonomy (NCBI): domain Eukaryota; kingdom Metazoa; phylum Chordata; class Actinopteri; order Salmoniformes; family Salmonidae; genus Salvelinus; species Salvelinus alpinus. The sequence goes on from NC_092089.1 coordinate 94,330,519, forward strand.
TCCCCAAGCTGGTAATTGGACATTTGGCACTGTTTTTCTCTGTTCCTAGCCTGAATACAAAGGAAACTCCAGAACATGAATAACTTCTAGCTAGCCTCTTATATAGGGCTGCATCCCAAATGGCACCTTTTCCCTATGGGCCCTGGTCAGAAGTAGTGTACTAAATAGTGAATAGGGTGCCATTTGGGACGAAGACTAAGTCTAGCTGGTTTAATGTCTTTTTCACTAACTCCCTCAATTAGAGTCTGCTCTGTGAACATAAACAAAGGAGGGTGCCGCCGGCAGACATGTTTGTTGTACCTGGATTAGTCAACCCACTGGGCACAGATGTCACTTCAACATGTAGTTTTGATTTACATTTGTTTAAGTTGGCAACCAACGTGAATTCAACAGAAAATCAACTAAAATATCACCATGTCATTGGCTTTAGGTTTTGACGAAATATTCCTTATGTTGATGACTTTTTGCAAATCCAATCAGTTTTCCACGTTGATTAAACTTCATCACATTGATTTTTGTTGTTGAAATGACGTGGAAGCAACATTGATTCAACCAGTTTTTGCCCAGTGGGAAGGGTCCATTAGGCCTGACTTTTGACCTTTTGTGCTGCTTCCTTCTACTTCTGAACTCTCACTGCCCTGGGAGAAACAATCAAACACACTGGCCCTCCCTTACCTTCCATGCCTTGTTAACAGTGTGTCCCATAAACATAAGGTCCCATAAGGCCCTGGTCAAAATGATTGCCATTACGGACGCACCCGGCCTTAATTAGGCGTGTCCCGAATGACTGATCGAAGGAGAAGCATTAGTTGCTGGTGGTCACAATCCAGGACGGTTTGGGAACAACTATTGCAGCCAGGTCACCCGTGATACAAGTCAGTATTCGACGTCCATCCATGTCTGAGGTTGTCGGGAGATTACGTGAAAACTGGCCTCTAAGGGCAACAGTGAGCGCTGTTACCTTCAAGTAGGTTTTGGTTTTGCTATGGTGTTGTGGACAGGGATGGCAGAGGGGCATGAGCATCTGCCTCTGATTTCCGGTGATAGAAAGTTGTTTTCGAGATTTTTGCTTTAAGGCTATCCAAACCTTAATCCTTACCATAACCATTTGGAGTTAATGCCTAACCCTAAGATTTCAGAGTTAATGCCTGAACTTAACCTTAAACACTTCTAAATCTGACGTTTGCAACAACTTCGATATTTGACGTTTGAGAAACATGGATGAACGTCAAATTCTGACGTGAGACTGTGAGAGCTAGTTGAGTATTGACCAAACAGAGAAAAGAAACAAAGGGAGGAACAAAGTGAGGGAATAGAGGGACGAACAGAGGGGAAACAGAGAAGGGAACAGAGGGAAGGAACAGAGAGAGGAAACAGAGGTGAAAGAGAGGGAGGAAACAGAGGGAGGGAACAGAGGGAAGGAACAGCGGGGGAACAGAGGGGGAACAGAGTGGGAAACAGAGGGGAAACAGAGGGGGAACAGAGGAAGAAACAGAGGGGGAACAGAGTGGGAAACAGATGGGGGAAACAGACTGAGGAAACAGAGGAAGGAAACAGAAAGAGGAAACAGAGTGGAAGGAGTGTGATGTCATGGTATTATGAGACAATAGCATAGTACGTTTATTGCCTGTTTTCACATAAATGTTTTGGTTCTCAACGTCATTAAAACTCACGCATGGGCCTCCTGAGTGGTGCAGTGGTCTAAGGCACTGCTTCACAGTGCTAGAGGCATCACTACAGATCTGGGTTCGATCCAAAGGCTGTGTCACAGCCGGCCGCGACCAGGAGACTCATGAGGCGGCGCACAATTAGCACAGCGTTGTCTGTGTTGGGGGACTGTTTGGCCGGCCGGGACGTCCTAGTCCCATCACGCTCTAGCGATTCCTTGTGGCGGGCCATGTGCATGCATGCTGACTTGGGTCACCAGTTGTACAGTGTTTCCTCCGACACATTGGTGCGGCTGGCTTCCGGGTTAAGCAAGCAGTGTGTCAAGAAGCAGAGTGTCTTGGCGGGTCTTGTTTCGGAAGACGCATGGCTCTCGATCTTCGCCTCTCCCGAGTCCGTACGGGAGTTTCAGCAATGGGAGAAGACTGTAACTACCATTTGGATATCACAAAATGATTTAAAAAATAATAACATTCACTCATGACAGGACAGGATGTACTAGACAACTCACAAAGAAGAGCACAACCAACATCCACCAGCCACTGTCTTCTAGTAGTTACAGCAGGATTCATGGGAGGCAGATCCTAGGATGCCTGCCCCCAGGTCAGAAAAGGTTCTGTCAAAACCCCTACATCAGGGGTTAACTGTCCCTTATAAAGCTGCCCCTAATGGGGCCTGATGGGGCAGTAGAATGGGGGGCATTAGAATGTCTGTCAGGGGGAGATGGTCTGACTGGGGCAGATTCAAGTTACACCAGGATGGAAGATGAAGATAATGGATCTACCTGTCCTCCTTCATGATCTATGATTCATGTTTTATGATTCATATTCATGATTCACATACTTTTCAGATTGTCAGGAGTGTGCTAACCTCCACCACAAACACACACATACATGTATTCGTGTACACACACACACACACACACTTTTGATTAGAATTGATGTATCATACTTTAATAACTCTACCTTTGTGCACAGACTTCTCTCCATTTCATTTAAGTTGTAAATTAATGACAAGGACCCCGCTAACAGCAGCTGTAAATGACTATGCTGCAAAACAAAGCTAGGCCTTCACATGGTTCATACTCGTAGACTAAATTACCATTGAACAAGGAACAAGAAGTTGCCTCACGGGAATAACCTTATTAAATCTAGTATGACTAAATGTATTATTATATCTATTGATGTGAACTGTTCAGACTGTGGACTACAGTAGATACAGTAGTAATAGTTCCTCAGCGTGATTAGTTGTCCTCCATAGCAGGATGTTTCTTTTCTTTCTCAGAGCCTTTGGGCAAAAACTAATAATAAGAGAAGTGTGAATTGGGAGATTGAGTTTGTTTCAAAGAGGAAGGTTTCAAACAAATGTTCAACATGCATCAGAATGACTGGAGTTAAATGAACTCCATCTCATAGGTCAGTGATTGATCAGAATGACGGATGTTGAATGAACTCCATCTCAGAGGTCAGTGATTGATTAGAATGACTGGTGTTAAATGAACTCCATCTCATAGGTCAGTGATTGATCAGAATGACTGGTGTTAAATGAACTCCATCTCAGAGGTCAGTGATTGATCAGAATGACGGATGTTGAATGAACTCCATCTCATAGGTCAGTGATTGATTAGAATGACTGGTGTTAAATGAACTCCATCTCATAGGTCAGTGATTGATCAGAATGACTGGTGTTAAATTAACTCCATCTCAGAGGTCAGTGATTGATCAGAATGACGGATGTTGAATGAACTCCATCTCATAGGTCAGTGATTGATTAGAATGACTGGTGTTAAATGAACTCCATCTCATAGGTCAGTGATTGATTAGAATGACTGGAGTTAAATGAACTCCATCTCAGAGGTCAGTGATTGATCAGAATGACGGATGTTGAATGAACTCCATCTCATAGGTCAGTGATTGATTAGAATGACTGGTGTTAAATGAACTCCATCTCATAGGTCAGTGATTGATTAGAATGACTGGTGTTGAATGAACTCCATCTCAGAGGTCAGTGATTGATTAGAATGACTGGTGTTAAATGAACTCCATCTCATAGGTCAGTGATTGATCAGAATGACTGGTGTTAAATGAACTCCATCTCAGAGGTCAGTGATTGATCAGAATGACTGGTGTTAAATGAACTCCATCTCATAGGTCAGTGATTGATCAGAATGACTGGTGTTAAATGAACTCCATCTCAGAGGTCAGTGATTGATTAGAATGACTGGTGTTAAATGAACTCCATCTCATAGGTCAGTGATTGATCAGAATGACGGATGTTGAATGAACTCCATCTCAGAGGTCAGTGATTGATCAGAATGACTGGTGTTAAATGAACTCCATCTCATAGGTCAGTGATTGATCAGAATGACTGGTGTTAAATGAACTCCATCTCAGAGGTCAGTGATTGATCAGAATGACGGATGTTGAATGAACTCCATCTCAGAGGTCAGTGATTGATCAGAATGACGGATGTTGAATGAACTCCATCTCAGAGGTCAGTGATTGATCAGAATGACTGGTGTTAAATGAACTCCATCTCAGAGGTCAGTGATTGATCAGAATGACGGATGTTGAATGAACTCCATCTCAGAGGTCAGTGATTGATCAGAATGACGGATGTTGAATGAACTCCATCTCAGAGGTCAGTGATTGATCAGAATGACTGGTGTTAAATGAACTCCATCTCATAGGTCAGTGATTGATCAGAATGACTGGTGTTAAATGAACTCCATCTCAGAGGTCAGTGATTGATTAGAATGACTGGTGTTAAATGAACTCCATCTCAGAGGTCAGTGATTGATTAGAATGACTGGTGTTAAATGAACTCCATCTCAGAGGTCAGTGATTGATTAGAATGACTGGTGTTAAATGAACTCCATCTCAGAGGTCAGTGATTGATTAGAATGACTGGTGTTAAATGAACTCCATCTCAGAGGTCAGTGATTGATTAGAATGACTGGTGTTAAATGAACTCCATCTCATAGGTCAGTGATTGATTAGAATGACTGGTGTTAAATGAACTCCATCTCATAGGTCAGTGATTGATTAGAATGACTGGTGTTAAATGAACTCCATCTCATAGGTCAGTGATTGATCAGAATGACTGGTGTTAAATGAACTCCATCTCATAGGTCAGTGATTGATTAGAATGACTGGTGTTAAATGAACTCCATCTCATAGGTCAGTGATTGATCAGAATGACTGGTGTTAAATGAACTCCATCTCATAGGTCAGTGATTGATCAGAATGACTGGTGTTGAATGAACTCCATCTCAGAGGTCAGTGATTGATCAGAATGACTGGTGTTAAATGAACTCCATCTCATAGGTCAGTGATTGATCAGAATGACTGGTGTTAAATGAACTCCATCTCAGAGGTCAGTGATTGATTAGAATGACTGGTGTTAAATGAACTCCATCTCATAGGTCAGTGATTGATCAGAATGACGGATGTTGAATGAACTCCATCTCAGAGGTCAGTGATTGATCAGAATGACTGGTGTTAAATGAACTCCATCTCATAGGTCAGTGATTGATCAGAATGACGGATGTTGAATGAACTCCATCTCATAGGTCAGTGATTGATCAGAATGACTGGTGTTAAATGAACTCCATCTCATAAGTCAGTGATTGATCAGAATGACGGATGTTGAATGAACTCCATCTCATAGGTCAGTGATTGATCAGAATGACTGGTGTTAAATGAACTCCATCTCAGAGGTCAGTGATTGATCAGAATGACTGGTGTTAAATGAACTCCATCTCATAGGTCAGTGATTGATCAGAATGACTGGTGTTAAATGAACTCCATCTCAGAGGTCAGTGATTGATCAGAATGACGGATGTTGAATGAACTCCATCTCAGAGGTCAGTGATTGATCAGAATGACGGATGTTGAATGAACTCCATCTCAGAGGTCAGTGATTGATCAGAATGACTGGTGTTAAATGAACTCCATCTCAGAGGTCAGTGATTGATCAGAATGACGGATGTTGAATGAACTCCATCTCATAGGTCAGTGATTGATTAGAATGACTGGTGTTAAATGAACTCCATCTCATAGGTCAGTGATTGATCAGAATGACTGGTGTTAAATTAACTCCATCTCAGAGGTCAGTGATTGATCAGAATGACGGATGTTGAATGAACTCCATCTCATAGGTCAGTGATTGATTAGAATGACTGGTGTTAAATGAACTCCATCTCATAGGTCAGTGATTGATTAGAATGACTGGAGTTAAATGAACTCCATCTCAGAGGTCAGTGATTGATCAGAATGACGGATGTTGAATGAACTCCATCTCATAGGTCAGTGATTGATTAGAATGACTGGTGTTAAATGAACTCCATCTCATAGGTCAGTGATTGATTAGAATGACTGGTGTTAAATGAACTCCATCTCAGAGGTCAGTGATTGATTAGAATGACTGGTGTTGAATGAACTCCATCTCAGAGGTCAGTGATTGATCAGAATGACTGGTGTTAAATGAACTCCATCTCATAGGTCAGTGATTGATCAGAATGACTGGTGTTGAATGAACTCCATCTCAGAGGTCAGTGATTGATCAGAATGACTGGTGTTAAATGAACTCCATCTCATAGGTCAGTGATTGATCAGAATGACTGGTGTTAAATGAACTCCATCTCAGAGGTCAGTGATTGATTAGAATGACTGGTGTTAAATGAACTCCATCTCATAGGTCAGTGATTGATCAGAATGACGGATGTTGAATGAACTCCATCTCAGAGGTCAGTGATTGATCAGAATGACTGGTGTTAAATGAACTCCATCTCATAGGTCAGTGATTGATCAGAATGACGGATGTTGAATGAACTCCATCTCATAGGTCAGTGATTGATCAGAATGACTGGTGTTAAATGAACTCCATCTCAGAGGTCAGTGATTGATCAGAATGACTGGTGTTAAATGAACTCCATCTCATAGGTCAGTGATTGATCAGAATGACTGGTGTTAAATGAACTCCATCTCAGAGGTCAGTGATTGATCAGAATGACGGATGTTGAATGAACTCCATCTCAGAGGTCAGTGATTGATCAGAATGACGGATGTTGAATGAACTCCATCTCAGAGGTCAGTGATTGATCAGAATGACTGGTGTTAAATGAACTCCATCTCAGAGGTCAGTGATTGATCAGAATGACGGATGTTGAATGAACTCCATCTCAGAGGTCAGTGATTGATCAGAATGACGGATGTTGAATGAACTCCATCTCAGAGGTCAGTGATTGATCAGAATGACTGGTGTTAAATGAACTCCATCTCATAGGTCAGTGATTGATCAGAATGACTGGTGTTAAATGAACTCCATCTCAGAGGTCAGTGATTGATCAGAATGACTGGTGTTAAATGAACTCCATCTCAGAGGTCAGTGATTGATTAGAATGACTGGTGTTAAATGAACTCCATCTCATAGGTCAGTGATTGATTAGAATGACTGGTGTTAAATGAACTCCATCTCATAGGTCAGTGATTGATTAGAATGACTGGTGTTAAATGAACTCCATCTCATAGGTCAGTGATTGATCAGAATGACTGGTGTTAAATGAACTCCATCTCATAGGTCAGTGATTGATTAGAATGACTGGTGTTAAATGAACTCCATCTCATAGGTCAGTGATTGATCAGAATGACTGGTGTTAAATGAACTCCATCTCATAGGTCAGTGATTGATCAGAATGACTGGTGTTAAATGAACTCCATCTCATAGGTCAGTGATTGATCAGAATGACTGGTGTTAAATTAACTCCATCTCAGAGGTCAGTGATTGATCAGAATGACGGATGTTGAATGAACTCCATCTCATAGGTCAGTGATTGATTAGAATGACTGGTGTTAAATGAACTCCATCTCATAGGTCAGTGATTGATTAGAATGACTGGTGTTAAATGAACTCCATCTCATAGGTCAGTGATTGATCAGAATGACGGATGTTGAATGAACTCCATCTCAGAGGTCAGTGATTGATCAGAATGACTGGTGTTAAATGAACTCCATCTCATAGGTCAGTGATTGATCAGAATGACGGATGTTGAATGAACTCCATCTCAGAGGTCAGTGATTGATTAGAATGACTGGTGTTGAATGAACTCCATCTCAGAGGTCAGTGATTGATCAGAATGACTGGTGTTAAATGAACTCCATCTCATAGGTCAGTGATTGATCAGAATGACTGGTGTTGAATGAACTCCATCTCAGAGGTCAGTGATTGATCAGAATGACTGGTGTTAAATGAACTCCATCTCATAGGTCAGTGATTGATCAGAATGACGGATGTTAAATGAACTCCATCTCATAGGTCAGTGATTGATCAGAATGACGGATGTTGAATGAACTCCATCTCAGAGGTCAGTGATTGATCAGAATGACTTGTGTTAAATGAACTCCATCTCATAGGTCAGTGATTGATCAGAATGACGGATGTTGAATGAACTCCATCTCATAGGTCAGTGATTGATCAGAATGACTGGTGTTAAATGAACTCCATCTCAGAGGTCAGTGATTGATCAGAATGACTGGTGTTAAATGAACTCCATCTCATAGGTCAGTGATTGATCAGAATGACTGGTGTTAAATGAACTCCATCTCAGAGGTCAGTGATTGATCAGAATGACGGATGTTGAATGAACTCCATCTCAGAGGTCAGTGATTGATCAGAATGACGGATGTTGAATGAACTCCATCTCAGAGGTCAGTGATTGATCAGAATGACTGGTGTTAAATGAACTCCATCTCAGAGGTCAGTGATTGATCAGAATGACGGATGTTGAATGAACTCCATCTCAGAGGTCAGTGATTGATCAGAATGACGGATGTTGAATGAACTCCATCTCAGAGGTCAGTGATTGATCAGAATGACTGGTGTTAAATGAACTCCATCTCATAGGTCAGTGATTGATCAGAATGACTGGTGTTAAATGAACTCCATCTCAGAGGTCAGTGATTGATTAGAATGACTGGTGTTAAATGAACTCCATCTCAGAGGTCAGTGATTGATTAGAATGACTGGTGTTAAATGAACTCCATCTCAGAGGTCAGTGATTGATTAGAATGACTGGTGTTAAATGAACTCCATCTCAGAGGTCAGTGATTGATTAGAATGACTGGTGTTAAATGAACTCCATCTCAGAGGTCAGTGATTGATTAGAATGACTGGTGTTAAATGAACTCCATCTCATAGGTCAGTGATTGATTAGAATGACTGGTGTTAAATGAACTCCATCTCATAGGTCAGTGATTGATTAGAATGACTGGTGTTAAATGAACTCCATCTCATAGGTCAGTGATTGATCAGAATGACTGGTGTTAAATGAACTCCATCTCATAGGTCAGTGATTGATTAGAATGACTGGTGTTAAATGAACTCCATCTCATAGGTCAGTGATTGATCAGAATGACTGGTGTTAAATGAACTCCATCTCATAGGTCAGTGATTGATCAGAATGACTGGTGTTAAATGAACTCCATCTCATAGGTCAGTGATTGATCAGAATGACTGGTGTTGAATGAACTCCATCTCAGAGGTCAGTGATTGATCAGAATGACTGGTGTTAAATGAACTCCATCTCATAGGTCAGTGATTGATCAGAATGACTGGTGTTAAATGAACTCCATCTCAGAGGTCAGTGATTGATTAGAATGACTGGTGTTAAATGAACTCCATCTCATAGGTCAGTGATTGTTTAGAATGACGGATGTTGAATGAACTCCATCTCAGAGGTCAGTGATTGATCAGAATGACTGGTGTTAAATGAACTCCATCTCATAGGTCAGTGATTGATCAGAATGACGGATGTTGAATGAACTCCATCTCATAGGTCAGTGATTGATCAGAATGACTGGTGTTAAATGAACTCCATCTCATAGGTCAGTGATTGATCAGAATGACGGATGTTGAATGAACTCCATCTCATAGGTCAGTGATTGATCAGAATGACTGGTGTTAAATGAACTCCATCTCAGAGGTCAGTGATTGATCAGAATGACTGGTGTTAAATGAACTCCATCTCATAGGTCAGTGATTGATCAGAATGACTGGTGTTAAATGAACTCCATCTCAGAGGTCAGTGATTGATCAGAATGACGGATGTTGAATGAACTCCATCTCAGAGGTCAGTGATTGATCAGAATGACGGATGTTGAATGAACTCCATCTCAGAGGTCAGTGATTGATCAGAATGACTGGTGTTAAATGAACTCCATCTCATAGGTCAGTGATTGATCAGAATGACGGATGTTGAATGAACTCCATCTCAGAGGTCAGTGATTGATCAGAATGACGGATGTTGAATGAACTCCATCTCAGAGGTCAGTGATTGATCAGAATGACTGGTGTTAAATGAACTCCATCTCATAGGTCAGTGATTGATCAGAATGACTGGTGTTAAATGAACTCCATCTCAGAGGTCAGTGATTGATTAGAATGACTGGTGTTAAATGAACTCCATCTCAGAGGTCAGTGATTGATTAGAATGACTGGTGTTAAATGAACTCCATCTCATAGGTCAGTGATTGATTAGAATGACTGGTGTTAAATGAACTCCATCTCATAGGTCAGTGATTGATTAGAATGACTGGTGTTAAATGAACTCCATCTCATAGGTCAGTGATTGATCAGAATGACTGGTGTTAAATGAACTCCATCTCATAGGTCAGTGATTGATTAGAATGACTGGTGTTAAATGAACTCCATCTCATAGGTCAGTGATTGATCAGAATGACTGGTGTTAAATGAACTTCATCTCATAGGTCAGTGATTGATCAGAATGACTGGTGTTAAATGAACTCCATCTCATAGGTCAGTGATTGATCAGAATGACTGGTGTTAAATGAACTCCATCTCATAGGTCAGTGATTGATTAGAATGACTGGTGTTAAATGAACTCCATCTCATAGGTCAGTGATTGATCAGAAGGGCGATGATAATACATACTGGTCAGCCGTGCATCCTTCATTAAAACTAAACATCACTGTTTGGGAAATTAAATTATTGTGTAGAAACCTTTTCTACATACAACTATTACATTTAAATGTACATTTTAGTCATTAAGCAGACTCTGTTATCCAGAATTAGAGATGTTGGTTATCTTCAGGTAAGCAGACTCTGTTATCCAGAGTTAGAGATGTTGGTTATCTTCAGGTAAGCAGACTCTGTTATCCAGAGTTAGAGATGTTGGTTATCTTCAGGTAAGCAGACTCTGTTATCCAGAGTTAGAGATGTTGGTTATCTTCAGGTAAGCAGACTCTGTTATCCAGAGTTAGAGATGTTGGTTATCTTCAGGTAAGCAGATTCTGTTATCCAGAGTTAGAGATGTTGGTTATCTTCAGGTAAGCAGATTCTGTTATCCAGAGTTAGAGATGTTGGTTATCTTCAGGTAAGCAGACTCCATGTATCCAGAGTTAGAGATGTTGGTTATCTTCAGGTAAGCAGACTCTGTTATCCAGAGTTAGAGATGTTGGTTATCTTCAGGTAAGCAGACTCCATGTATCCAGAGTTAGAGATGTTGGTTATCTTCAGGTAAGCAGACTCTGTTATCCAGAGTTAGAGATGTTGGTTATCTTCAGGTAAGCAGACTCCATGTATCCAGAGTTAGAGATGTTGGTTATCTTCAGGTAAGCAGACTCTGTTATCCAGAGTTAGAGATGTTGGTTATCTTCAGGTAAGCAGACTCCATGTATCCAGAGTTAGAGATGTTGGTTATCTTCAGGTAAGCAGACTCTGTTATCCAGAGTTAGAGATGTTGGTTATCTTCAGGTAAGCACAAATGCCTCAGGTGTGAGATGATTTCCACACAATCACAAGATAAGGTGGAACTGGAAAATAGACAGGGATTTGTCTGCCCTAAATGCACCACCATCAAGCATCTTAGCAAGAGACCCTCCGGCTGTTAGCTCGGTTACGAGAAAAGGATAACCTGCTTTCTAAGTACACAACCTTGCTGTAACCCAGGCAGACCCAATCTCAGTTTTAAATGCCTCCTATTGAAAAGCTGTCGATGAGTCGGGCGGCGTTGATCTGTCCCAATCCAACAGACAGATGTGAAGCTTTGAGACAGACCTACCAGCCCTGGGAGTCAGCACGGATCCTGGGTTTATACCACCAGCCGGTGGCTGCACAGTGGCACCCCCCCCCCCCCCCCCCCCCCACGGCCACTGCAGTTCAGCAGGTCGCTTCCCCATCGGATACCATCACGACCACCATCACTGTGGGAAACTCAATGGTGAGACATTTTGTCATGCCTATGATCTGTGGATCGACCAAGGTCCACTGTCACCCAGGACCCTGTGTCCATGACATGAACTCCCTCCTACCCACGGTTCTGGCCAACTACTCTAATATTGACACCATTGTCACCTACATAGGTTTTAACGGCCTTAGTTTTAGGCAATCTGGGGAACCGAGGGAGGACTACATGTTTTAAACACCATCGCTAGCACAGGGAAGATAATACTTATCTCTGGCCCCCTCCTGTGCTACCGGAAGGGTTCGGAACGTCTCAGCAGACTCTTTGAGGATCCTGGGGGGTGCAGTGGTCTAAGACACTGCATCTCAGTGCAAGAGGCATCACTGCAGTCCCTGGTTCAAATCTCGGCTGCATGACATCCAGCTGTGAGTCCCATAGGGCGGTGCACAATTGGCACAGGTTTGGCCGGGGTAGGCTATCATTGAAAATAAGAATATGTTCTTAATTGACCTGCCTAGTTAAATAAAGATTAAATGAAATAAAAAGTACCTGACCAAATTTTGATTTGCTGTGGGAGCAACCACAGGATTTACCCTAACCACAGAGATTCCATGACTATTTCCAGCAACATCTCAAACTGTTGAAGAGACTGACAGACAGGGTCTGGTAGTGCTCCAGTCCCAGCAACATCAAGCTGTTTTAGACTGACATACAGGGTCCGGTAGTGCTCCAGTCCCAGCCACATCAAACTGTTTTAGAGACTGACAGACAGGGTCTGGTAGTGCTCCAGTCCCAGCAACATCAAACTGTTTTAGAGACTAACGGACAGGGTCTGGTAGTGCTACAGTCCCAGCAACATCAAACTGTTTTAGAGACTGACAGACAGGGTCTGGTAGTGCTCCAGTCCCAGCAACATCAAACTGTTTTAGAGACTAACGGACAGGGTCTGGTAGTGCTACAGTCCCAGCAACATCAAACTGTTTTAGACTGACAGACAGGGTCTGGTAGTGCTCCAGTCCCAGCAACATCAAACTGTTTTAGAGACTAACGGACAGGGTCTGGTAGTGCTACAGTCCCAGCAACATCAAACTGTTTTAGAGACTAACGGACAGGGTCTGGTAGTGCTACAGTCCCAGCAACATCAAACTGTTTTAGACTGACAGACAGGGTCTGGTAGTGCTCCAGTCCCAGCAACATCAAACTGTTTTAGAGACTGACAGACAGGGTCTGGTAGTGCTCCAGTCCCAGCAACATCAAACTGTTTTAGAGACTAACGGACAGGGTCTGGCAGTGCTCCAGTTCTCCCTGTCAGAATAAGCAACAGAAGACTTGGAAACCATATAAACTCCTGTAGAAATGGTACTATTGTTGTTATACGTAACCTAATTTACGTTAATTTACCTCCACCTTCTAGTGTGTTTATACAAAACCTTTCTCATGAATGACCTCATTACTGAGCGCAAAGTTAATTGCTTGCTTCTTACTGAAACATAGCTGTCATCAGACTCTAGTGCAACTCTTATTGAAGCCTACCGCCGGACTACAGCTTTTCATTCTCTATCAGAAAAGGGAAAAGGGGTGGGGGGGACTGTGTCTATTTTTACTAATGTTCTCAGCTGTAAGGACATTTTGTTTTGGTGACTTTGGGTATTTTGAGCATCATGCTATACTGTTTAAATGTCAGCCACCAGTACTGGCTATAACCCTGTATAGGCTACCAAAGCACTGTGCCACTTTCTTTACTGATTGATTTGAACTATTGTCTATTGTCCTTGAGAACTATGATAAAATTATTGTGTTGGGCAATTTTCATATTCATGTTGACAAAGAGACTGACACCAAGGCCAGTGAATGTATTAATCTTTTGAGCTCCGTGGACTTAATCCAATATGTTACTGGTGTCATGACGTTGCCCTCTTTGGGTACAGTGAGCACCATCCCCCTCTCTTTGTCTCCTACACTCAGGCTGCTGCGACCTCAGGTCATAAATTCCTGGAGGAGATTATCTCCTCATAGCCACAGTATAGAGAGAGAGTGAGTTTTCATAGAGAGAACAAAGGAATTTCTTCCACCTCACAGAACTTGAGGTCTGAACAACATTTATGTTCTGGAGAAGGAATACAAGATCGGTGAAGAATCCAGCTACGAACTGGTCCGTTTGGTACAATTTTGTGAAACTCATGAGAGACAATACGGCCACATTACCATAACGCTGTTTATACAATTGTCACGCCCTGACCTTAGATATCTGTTTTTCTATATATTTTGGTTAGGTCAGGGTGTGACTAGGGTGGGCAGGCTAGTTTTTGTATGTCTAGGGGTTTTGTATGTCTAGGGGTTTTGTATGTTTAGGGGTTTTGTATGTCTATGTTGGCATTATATGGTTCCCAATCAGAGACAGCTGTTTATCGTTGTCTCTCATTGGAGATCATATTTAGGTAGCCGTTTTCCTCGTTTGTGTTGTGGGATCTTGTCTACATTGAGTTGCCTGAGTGCACACCCGTAGCTTCACGTTTCGTTTGGTTGTTTTGTTAGGTGAGTTTCAGTTGATTGAAATTATGTGGAACTCTACTCACGCTGCGCCTTGGTCTTCTCTTTACGACGAGCGTGACAACAATAGCCTCAGATATGAGGCTTACATCTAATTGTTGTATAAGATGAATGAGTGAGGATGATACTGTTTGTGAAATTGTGTAATGTGATTTTGGACTATTTAATAAGGGGAAATTCCAATTCCCTTTGGAGTTTAACTAAATCAGAGGACCGCCCATGAGCACAGTTATGGTCGGGCGTCCTGGGACAGGCCCTTTTCTGCTCTTCCGAATAAAACCCCCACCCGGGTTTTCTATCACCAGACCAGCTTACCTCGATAACAAGAGTGCCAAGGTTTGAGAGGAGACCGAGCTTAAAACCTCTTGACGCTAGGGGTCAGATTTTCTTTTTTTTTTAAATAACATTCCCAAGGTAAACGAACTATTTCTCAGGTCTAGATGGTAGAATATGCATATAATTTACAGATTAGGATAGAAAACACTCCAAAGTTTCCAAAACTGTCAAAATATTGTCTGTGAGTATAACAAAACTGATTCTACAGGCAAAAACCTGAGGAAATCTAACCCGGAAGTGATTTTTTTTTATTTAAATCTGTGTTTCCTGGCCCGTCTTTCTTCCATTTAAAGGGGTATCAACCAGATTCCTTTTCCAATGGCTTCCTCAGGCTGTGACCAGGCTTTAGACATAGTTTCAGGATTTTATTTTGAAAAATGAGCGAGATTTTTCAAAACTAGTCAGGTGTCCTTTGATTAGTTCCTGCGCGCGAGAGGGGTAGCTCTCCATTTTCTTTCTCTCTTTTATTGAATAGGTTACGTTCCGGTTGAAATATTATCGATTATGTTTGTTAAAAACAACCTGAGGATTAATTATAAAAAACATATTACATGTTTCTACGAACATTACGGATAATTTTTGGAATTTTCATCTAACGAACGAGGCTTTGGTTTTCTGAACATAACGCGCAACCCAAATGGAGTTTTTTTGTTATAAAAGTAATATTTATCGAACAAAAATAACATTTGTTGTGTAACTGGGAGTCTCATGACTGCAAACATCCGAAGATTATCGAAGGTAAGCGATTAATTTTATTGCTTTTCTGACTTTCGTGACCAAGCTAACCAAGCTAATATAAGGCTAACTGTTCTAGCATTGATTGATACACTCACAAAAGCTTGGATTGCTTTCACTGTAAAGCATATTTTCAAAATCTGACATGATGGGTGGATTAACAACAAGCTAAGCTGTGTTTTGGTATATTTCACTTGTGATTGCATGATTATAAATATTTTTAGTAATATTTTTGAATCTGATACGTTTGGGAATTTTCTTCTGCCTTTCAGGACCGGAACGAGGCTGTAGTTTTCTGAACATAACGCGCAACCCAAATGGCGTTTTTTTGTTATAAAAGTAATATTTATCGAACAAAAAGAACATGTATTGTGTAACTGGGAGTCTCGTGAGTGCAAACATCCGAAGATTATCAAAGGTAAGCGATTAATTTTATTGCTTTTCTGACTTTCGTGACCATGCTAATTTGAGGCTAACTGTTCTAGCATTGATTGATACACTCACAAAAGCTTGGATTTCTTTCGCTGTAAAGCATATTTTCAAAATCTGACACGATAGGTGGATTAACAACAAGCTAAGCTGTGTTTTGGTATATTTCACTTGTGATTGCATGATTATAAATATTTTTAGTAATATTTTGCACCCTGCAATTCAGCGGTTGTTTACAAAAATGATCCCGCTAAAGGGATCCGTAGCGCAGAGAAGTTTAGGTTCGAGTAGATGGCTGAATCTTTTAACCATACCACGTGGTTAAACTCTTAGACTATCGATACCGACAGAATAAGAACAAGTCTTTGATATTAATTACTAGTCTGCAGCTAGGAATTCGGTATCATTGAACGCGAAGACCGACAACCGCTGAAACATCTATCTATAAACACATGAATGAATGTCACTCTGAACTATCCATTCTAACCACGACAGAGAGAGAGCGGACAGACTCTCCAACAGAAACAAACTTTTCAACAGAGATCCCGACGACACACTGAGCGTAAATATATATATTGATTGCAATTATTCCCGAATGAGTGAGCGTTCATGTGCAAAGGATTAGCATTTCAATTGTTATAATTATCAACTTTGTAGTGTCTCATCTCAGTTGACCCCCACTTCCCTTTTTGTCCACCAAGCCGCGGTAACGGTTTATCCCACTAGGGATACTCCGTTATCATTTCCTTGTAACTATCTACTGTTTGTTTATGCATTTCTGTGAATTACTTAGTTAGTAAATAAATTATTTAAGACAATTGATGTATGGATGACTCATAGTGAAGACTGGGTTCGTGCAGATAACCAACAATTTACGACGTTTGGAATGAGACTAACGTGAGGTAAAGAATAATTCATTAATTCAAAGACTAAGTGATCAGATATTCAAATATCTGAAAGTTATATTAGGAAAATTATAACTTTATAATCTGAATATTTTCCTTGGTGCCCCGACTTCCTAGTTAATTACAGTTACATGATTAATCAGTTTAATCGCGTAATAATAATTACAGAGAGTTATTTGATAAATAAGTCTTCAGTATAATGATGCCAAAGACACGACACTGGGCTCACCCATAACCGTGGACATACTCTGGACCTGGTTATTACCAAGGGGCTTTCTATTGACATATCCTCTATTGCTTTATCTGATCACCAATGTGTATTTTCTACTACCTTGTTGCCCATAGCAAGGGGTGAACACATTATTAAGAAACACTATCTTACCTCTGAAGTTGCTACAGATTGTATTGAGTGTATGAACAATACTCCACCACCTATTCTGCCTTCCTCTTGTGATGATTTAGTGGATAACTTTAATAGCAAATTAAGGGCAACCATTGATGCCATACAGTAGCTCCAGTTAAATTGAAAAAGGCCACAACCAAACCGAGAGCCCCCTTGGATGAGTGAGGAAACTAATCAATTAAAGAGAAATTGCAGAAAGGCAGAGCGGAAATTGAGAAAGTCATAGTTGCAGGTCCATTATGATATTCTGAGAGAGCAGCTTGGCATATATAACAAGGCTATTAGAAATGCCAGACGGGCTCAATTTTCTAACTTTAATCAGAACTTTAATTTTCACTATTAATCAGAATAATTAGAGAGTACTGTTCTCAACCATTCATGGCCTGATTAATCCTACCCCCGCAAACCTATGTGAACTTTCTTCCACATCTAAATGTGATGAGTTTGCGGCATATTTCTGAAATAAGATAGCCAACATTAGACTGGGTATCAGTCAAGCAAGACCTGATGACAATTTTGATAGTATGTTCCCTAAGCTACCACGCAAAGGCACTATGAATATATTTTCCCTGGAAACAGACATGCTCAAGAAAAAAATATCCCAACTTAAGCCTTTTACCTGCCTTCTCGATCCTATCCCCACCACTTTCTTCAAAACAGTTTTTATTTGCATATCTGAAAAAGTGTAAGCTATTGTTAATCACTTTCCCCATTGCATTAAAAACTGCTAATGTCACGTTCGTTTAGAGATGGATTGGACCAAGGTGCAGCGTGGTAGGCGTACATTTTACTTTTATTAAAATGACACAGAAAAAACAACAAAATACAAAAACGAACGTAAAGCTACATGCAGTGCAGAAAGAAACTACACACAAACAAGATCCCACACACTAAAGGTAGAAAAAAGGCTGCCTAAGTATGATCCCCAATCAGAGACAACGATAGACAGCTGCCTCTGATTGGGAACCATACCCGGCCAACAAAGAAATAGAAAAACTAGAATGCCCACCCAAATCACACTCCAACCTAACCAAATAGAGAAATAATAACGCTCTCTAAGGTCAGGGCGTGACAGCTAAGGTGAAACCCCTTTTTTATTATTTTTATTTTACCTTTATTTAACTAGGCAAGTCAGTTAAGAACAACAAAAATAACTTTTATTTTTCTGAAGAAAAGTCATTTAGATTATTCAGCTCTTAAAATTATCGTCCAATCTCCAACCTTCCATTCTTTAGCAAAATTCTGGAGAAATTGATTTTCAAACAGCTAAACTGGTTTTCATGCCCACCGGAGCACAGAGACAGCCTAAGTTAAAGTGGTAAATTATCTTAGAGCCAACACAGATGCCAAACAGCTCTATGTCTTTGTACTCTAAGATTGAATTGCTGCATTTCTTGGCAGTTGATGTTATTCTTCAATCACACAGACCCCAAAGCAAATGAGGGGGAGGAAAATACGTTTATTTTTTTATTTTTTTATTTTTTCAAATAGGACAAATCATGGTTGGAAGTAAATGGTCATTCTCCCCTTCCCTCAGCGATGCCCTCCAGTGATCCTCTCCCAGTTCTCTCTCCTGTGATTCTCTCCAGTGAACAAAGGGACAGGATGTAGTTTATAACCCAGCCCTAACCTGTGGTTGACCAATTAGAATTCCTTGCAATAAAACTGTATCCTATTTCAGGTTGGACCAATGAGAACTTGCCACACCATAAGTTCAGGACTGACATTCCTAACAGATATTGAACTGAAAACCAACTATTTCCATTGATCATTTCCCTATTGTGTAGTAAATATTTCAGCTTTTATTTTCATTGTTTGTATTCGTTCTTTTCTGTGATGCACATTGCGTTGCATTCCACGTCTGAAATGTGCTGTATAAATAAAGCTTGATTTGATTTGATTTGATGTCTCTGACGCACTGTTTATGAAATATGGATGGAGAAGATAATGCACTGTCATCTACTGTACCTATCCACCTGGAGGTGTTAAGTATAAGTAGATGTGTGTGTGTGTTTGTGCGTGTGTGTGTGCGTGTGTGTGTGTGCGTGCATGCGTGTGTCTGTGCACGTGTTATCTGTATATATGTGGGAGAGAATACGAATGGAAATAACATGTGGAAAGTTCCATCTATCCTGGGGTTATAGGGGTGTTATAGGGAAAGAGGATACCTAGTCAGTTGCACAACTGAATGCATTCAACCGAAATGTGTATTTCGCATTTTACCCAACCGCTCTGAATCAGAGAGGTGGGGGGCTGCCTTAATCTACGTCCACGGCTCCCAGAGAGCAGTTGTTGTGGGGATCAACTGCCTTCTTAATAAATCTTCTTCCGGATCGGTGTGCCTTCCACGGGACGGTTGAGCTAACGATTAGCATGAGGTTGTAACTAACAAGAAAATTTCCCAGGATATAGACATATCTGATATTGGCAGAAAGCTTAAATTCTTGTTAATCGAACTGCACTGTCCAATTTACAGTAGCTATTACAGAGAGTGCACAATTTTGAACATAAAAAGTTATTTTAATAAACAAATTAGGCACATTTGGGCAGTCTTGATACAAAAGTTTTAACAGAAATGCAATGGTTCATTGGATCAGTCGAAAGCTTTGCACATACACTGCTGCCATCCAGTGGCCAAAATCTAAATTCCACCTGGGCTGGAATAATACATTATGGCCTTTCTCTTGCATTTCAAAGATGATGGTACAAAAAAATACAAAAGAACGGTTGTTTTTTTCTTTGTATTATCTTTTACCAGATCTATTGTGTTTTATTCTACTACATTCCTTTAACATTTCCATAAACCTCAAAGTGTTTCCTTTCAAATGGTACCAGGAATATGCATATCCTTTCTTCAGGGCCTACGCTACAGGCAGTTAGATTTGGGTATGTCATTTTAGGGCTAATCCTTAAGGGCAGAACAGCAGATTTTGGAATGGCCCATCTCTCTCAGGGATTTTGGGGTGCTATTGGTCATTTAGAAAATACAAATGAGAATAACATGTGGAATGGTCCATCTCTCCCAGGGTTATAGGGGTGTTATTGGTCATATAGAGAATACAAATGGTTATAACATGTGGAATGGTCCATCTCTTCCAGGGCCATAGGGGAGTTATTGGTTATAAAAATCAGTATTCCCAAGACATGTGCCATTTAAAATGGAGACCACAGATGTTGTTGACTTGGAGAACCTTCACACTAATCTCCAGTCGACATTAATGCCTGATTTACAAAAAAGTATAAAAAGTTGAGGAGTTACAGACAGGTTTCTCAAGCCTCTGGGGATTTGCCTGATGTATTGCCAGACAGATTATATGAAAGTAGAGAAATTGTCTTCTTTAGTAGAGAAATTGTCTTCGGTATAGACTGGGATAGTATTTCTATAAACTAGGGCACCAGGGAGGATTTCACTGTAACAACTTGTTACAGCTGTTGATAAGTCATTGCTAATAATCTGCCAATGTTTTTAATGTCATTACATGAAGATATAAGGGGGATCATAGCTATATTCAATACAATTCACAAGTTTTAACCCTTTATCATAGTTGGGGTCTTGACAGATTTGTCAAAAATCATGTGACATAAAACATACATTTTCTGTCGTTATAGTTGTCGTTACATCATATATTAGGTATTAATAACTTAAATTAGACATTTCATTTCTGTACAGCACTTTTAGATATCAGCTGATGTAAGAAGGGCTTTATAAATACATTTGAATTGAATTGAATTTGACATTGAACTTGACCCAGTAAAAAGCCTGGTTAACGTGATTCTTCATAATATTTGTTGGATGCGCATTTGGTGTCCAGCTGATAAGTTACGCAGTGATATTTTCAGACATCATCATCTGATCCAGGAAGGAATTTCCTGAATAACAGTCGAGGGACAGCTATTGTGAAAGCACATGCAATGCAACAACAGCCCAAGTGCTGGAAAAAAAGTGTTGATGAGAAAATGTCCAGAATATTTTGGTGTCTCGTTGATTACGCTGGCGCAGACAGTTGTGCCAGGATCCACACTGGATCTAATATCCCAGCAGCCACGTGTTTGTTTCCCGCCGCTTCATTTGAAGCCTGTTGCACTACTCGGTTGTGGTAAAACCACGTTATTATGGGATGACAACATCTAATGCTGGCTTCAACTTGGCTTTCCATACAAATCCTTCCATTAAAAAAGGAACCTGGTTTTTGGACACTTTCTCATTATAAAAACAGTGATGCTGAGATTCAAATGGTGAGATCAATGCTACCACTTTTCATGGTTTAATTATGTGTGTCACGCCCTGACCTTAGAAAGCCGTTTTATTTCTCTATTTGGTTAGGTCAGGGTGTGATGTGGGGTGGGCATTCTATGTTTTCTATTTCTTTGTTTTTGGCCGAGTGTGATTCCCAATCAGAGGCAGCTGTCTATCGTTGTCTCTGATTGGGAATCATACTTAGGCAGCCTTTTTCCCACCTAATGTTGTGGTTAATTATTAATTTTTTCGTGTGTGTTTGTGTGCGCCACAGTGGCGTCACGTTTGTTTCTGTTTACCTGTTCTTTTTGTGAAGGTTTCACTACGATTAAAAGAGATGTGTAATTACATGCACGCTGCGCCTTGGCTCATCTATCACAGGGACTTTGAAGATAGCGATCGTGACATTGTGCCTGCGTCAGCTACATAGGCTACAGAAACATCCCCATGCATGCACCCAATCTCTTAAGTCAGGCAATATCCACATTATTCTCACATATTTTAGAATGTAGTAGGCTGGGTTTCTGTACAGCACTTTGAGATATCAGCTGACGTAAATACATTTGATTTGATTAATAATAATTTGAAAATCAATGCATTGGCAAGGCATAAAAAAACGCAATATTCATTCATCTTTCATGACACTTTTTGCATGCCTTTTGGGGGGTCTAGGCCCTATACAATTATGTACATTATACAATTGTATAACATTGAGGACCTTGACAATTACAATAAAGTGCTTGAAAAATTTCCTGAAAGTCCTTGAATTTGACTTGCCAATGTCTGCACGACATCTGTTTAAAATATATATAGTCCTATGTTGATGTATAGGCGGAGTTATGGGTCAATGTCCATAATCACTTTTATGTGGAGCTGCATGAAAATCATTTTTATTTAACTTTCAAACCATTTAAAATGTTTACCCCATGTCACGTATTGGCCCCATTATGTACAGAGCCCCAGCGGGAGATTAGTTGACAGTCCAGAGGTTGGTTTAGACACACATACACACACAAACACTGAGAGTGGAGGGAGAGACTCGATGGTTTTGGAATCCTCTACTGTCCACACATCAATCAACACATCTGATTGGGTCGACTCAAACCACCTAATATGTGGGCTAGATGATGTGTGTGTGTACATGTGTATGAGAGAGAGAGCAGCGGCGAGAGAGAGTAACTGTATGTGCCAGGTACAAAAGGTGAGGCTGTCCCCAGGTAGGGATAAAATGACTCCTGAATCACTCCTGAGAGAGGATGTGTAGTGTCATCTTAACCCCAGAGGGAGTTTGGTTGCAGAGTGATTAGAATTTACAGTGAAATTCCTGCTTAGAATTTACAGTGACCTTGCCTGTTTAGAATTTACAGTGACCTTGCCTGTTTAGAATTCACAGTGACATTGCCTGTTTAGAATTCACAGTGACATTGCCTGTTTAGAATTCACAGTGACATTGCCTGTTTAGAATTCACAGTGACATTGCCTGTTTAGAATTAACAGTGACATTGTCTGTTTAGAATTTACAGGTTTGTCCTGGTTAAATTCCCAATCTGGCCCTCATACCATCACGGTCACCTAATCATCCCCCTCATCTCCCCTGTAACTATTCCCCAGGTCGTTGCTGTAAATGAGAAGGTGTTCTCAGTCAACTTACCTGGTAAAATAAGGGTTAAATAAAATAAATACTATAAAAAGGGGAGAAGATGTCTGTTGTGAAGACAGAGAGGCAGGGAGGGTGATTCATAAAACACACACCCACACACACACACACAGCTGTGCAGACCCCATGAAACACTCTGACAGAGCATGTGTGTTTAACAGCACTTTGTTCACTGGCCAGTTCCTTGTCGTCTCTCCAGCCACAGACCGGTTGGACACGCTAGCTGTGTGTATGTTTGTAATGGAATACCCTTTTTACTCCTCCGTCTACACTAACTTAGGAAGAATGGTATGTACCTTAACTCCCGTGTTCAAATCCAACCGTTCTCCTGTGGAAATGCGCCATATGCTGTACAGATGTAAAATACTGGACATCTGTACAGGTGTGAAATGGCTAGCTAGTTAGCGGGGTGCGCGCTAATAGCGTTTCAATCGGTGACATCACTCGCTCTGGGACCTTGAAGTAGTTGTTTCCCTTGCCGCTGATTTTGTGGAGTGATGGGTAACGATGCTTCGTGGGAGGCAGTTGTCGATGTGTGCAGAGGGTCCCTGGTTCGAGCTCAGGTAGGGGCGAGGAGAGGGACGGAAGCAAAACTGTTACACAGACACTTTTCGTCCATGCGCTCACACGGACCAGAGGAAGCAGAATGCGTCATACACAACTGGAGGTACCACAGCATGAGACGCATTCATTAATGCCTATTAATGCCATATACTGACAGAGGATGGAGCTTAGGAATTGAACTGAGTCAGAAATGGTACACTATATAGGGCTCTGGTCAAAAGTCATGCACTATATAGGGAATAGGGAGCTATTTTGGATGCAGCCTGAGTCTTCAGTATAGATAAAACCTTGACTGCTATTTAAGTATTTGACACAATGGCCGGTCTGGGGAAGAGACGCAGAGGAGAGCACAGAGTTTTAATGAGGAGAGAGTTTTAATTGGAAGCAGGGGATGATTAGGTGGCCAAGGTGATTACCTCTCTCTCTCTCTCTCTCTCTCTCTCTCTCTCTCTCTCTCTCTCTCTCTCTCTCTCTCTCTCTCTCTCTCTCTCTCTCTCTCTCTCTCTCCCCCTCTCTCTCTCTCTCTCTCTCTCTCTCTCTCTCTCTCTCTCTCTCTCTCTCTCTCTCTCTCTCTCTCTCTCTCTCCCCCTCTCTCTCTCTCTCTCTCCCCCTCTCTCTCTCTCTCTCGCTCTCTCTCTCGCTCTCTCTCTCTCCCCTCCTCTCTCTCTATCTATCTCTCTCTCTCCCCCCTCTCTCTCGCTCTTTCGCTCTCTCTCTCTCTCTCGCCCCCCCCCCCCTCTCTCTCAAGGCTGCTGTGATGTGATTGTTTAGTCAGAAAGGATTTATAATAATTTTTCCGATGCCAGCTGAATATACAATAGAGCCAATCAATGTCAGACTCACTGCCTGGCACACCTGAACGCACACCTGAATGCTTCCAATCAATCCCTCACGTCACAACCATCATTATCTTTCACGCGTCTATTAAGTAAATCTGTTCGTTTTGTTGAAGCATTATCATCTGTGCCAAAAATCACAAACTTGTGTGTGTGCTTTGTGGCAAATTCAGAGCATATTATTTAAATCAAGTTTGTTAGAGATGAACAAAAACCTAAAGATACTGTGGCTCTGCAGGACTGGTCAAATCTGTTGCACTATGTTTGGAATAGGGTGCCATTTGTGATGAAACCAGTCTAAACACTGTGTATAAGTTTCCCGTACAGGTAAGTTAACTTTCTGGTGCTGGGTGTTTCTGTCTGTGAGGATGTGATATAATGGTACGTCCTCCTCTCCAGCAGGCTACCCATTAGCTCCTCTGTAGAGGCACGATAAACAATGTGACACTAGCCTCTGTCACCCTGTAGAGGGACGATAAACAATGTGATATCAGGGGACGTTGGCGTAGCTAATGACTCTACCTGTCAATCACAACAGGACAAAACTCCAGGATTCTGGAACTTAGTGAACTTAGAGAAACTCTGAGATGCTCCACAAACTTTCTCACTCCTCTGTTGGCTTGAAAGTCAAACAAAATGTCAACTCTGGCTGAAAATCATAGTCCAGACTCCATGATGTAGCTGGTCTATTTGATAATTATTTGTTTTGATTTTTCAAGCGCTTTGAGATTCTTCCTGTAAAGAAAAGCCCTATGGAAGTAGAATAAATGATTATTACTATTATTGTAGATGTCATATCCATCATCATTTACCCTGCCTGATCCTTTAGAATAGAGTTTATTATCAATGTCTCACTCCAATGGCGATGTGTCCTACATGCATCCTCTATACACGCACTATGACCTTCTGGTGTCATTTCAGCAGACATCCAATCACACTTGTCATCTAAATGATAAGAAGACAGGGTTGAATGAATAGAGATGGGATAAAAATGGAGAGACAGTGGGTCACAGTAACACACACACACACACACGCACACACACCCATACACAATCACACACACACACACACCCATACACACACACACTCCATTACGTTATGATTTAGGGCCTTGGACATACACTGTGGCACACTCTTGACAGCGTAGATGAATAGAGGCACGGCTTCCATTTTGAAAAAAGCCTCTCTGAGGTAATCAGGCAGGTGAAGGCATGTGTAACATACACTTTGGGAATGGAACGCCTTCTTAAGAGACTTCATATGACTCAACCTTTCTTCATAGAAAGGAGGTTTGAACATCACACTATATTCCATATGGCACTCTATTCCCTTTAGAGTGCACTACTTTTGACCAGGGTCCATTATCGTGCACTACTTTTGACCAGGGCCCATTAGCGTGCACTACTTTTGACCAGTGCCCGTTATCGTGCACTACTGTTGACCAGGGTCCATTATTGTGCACTACTTTTGACCAGGGCCCGTTATCATACATTACTTTTGACCAGGGCCCATTATCGTGCACTACCTTTGACTAGGGTATTTAATGCACTACTTTTGACTATGGTATATAGTGTATTGCTTTTGACCAGAGCCTAATGTGTCATAGTCGAAAGTAATGCACGATAATGGGCCCTGGTCAAAAGTAGTGCATGATAATGGGACCTCCTCAAAAATAATGCACGATAGGTGCACAACAGGGTAGGTAGCAACACATCTGCCATGCTGATCCTCAACACTGGAACTCCCCAGGGGTGCGTGCTCAGTCCCCTCCTGTACTCCCTGTTCACCCACGACTGCATGGCCAGGCACGACTCCAACACCATCATGAAGTTTGCAAATGACACAACAGTGGTAGGCTTGATCACCGACGAGACAGCCTATAGGGAGGAGGTCAGAGACCTGGCCGGGTGGTGCCAGAATAACAACCTATCCCTCAACGTAACCAAGACTAAGGAGATGATTGTGGACTACAGGAAAAAGAGGACCGAGCACGCCCCTATTCTCATCAACGGGGCTGTAGTGGAGCAGGTTGAGAGCTTCAAGTGTCTTGGTGTCCACATCAACAACAAACTAGAATGGTCTAAACACACCAAGACAGTTGTGAAGAGGGCACGACAAAGCCTATTCCCCCTCAGGAAACTAAAAAGATTTGGCATGGGTCCTCAGATCCTCAAAAGGTTCTACAGCTGCAACATCGAGAGCATCCTGACTGGTTGCATCACTGCCTGGTACGGCAACTGCTCGGCCTCTGACCGCAAGGCACTACAGAGGGTAGCGCGTACTGCCCAGTACATCACTGGGGCTAAGCTGCCTGCCACCCAGGACCTCTACACCAGGCGGTGTCAGAGGAAGGTTCTAAAAATTGTCAAAGAACCCAGCCACCCCAGTCATAGACTGTTCTCTCTACTATCGCATGGCAAGCGGTACCGGAGTGCCAAGTGTAGGACAAAAAGGCTTCTCAACAGTTTTTACCCCCCCCAACCCCTCTTTTACGCTGCTGCTACTCTCTGTTTATCATATATGCATAGTCACTTTAACTATACATTCATGTACATACTACCCCAATTGGGCAGACCAATCAGTGCTCCCGCTCATTGGCTAACCGGGCTATCTTCATAGTGTAGTGCTATATAAGGAATAGGGTGCCATTTGGGACACAGACTTTGTGTTACATCTTTGTGTTATTTTTTTTTCATTTTTATTTTACCTTTATTTAACTAGATATGTCAGTTAAGAACAAATTCTTATTAAATTCTTAATAAATGATTATCAGTTAAGAACAAATTCAACCCCCCTCCAGGTCTCTGATCACTACTTTGTTTCCTTTCTGTCTCCCTCTCTTCCAACCCTAGCCACTCAGCCCCTACCCAGACGGTCATCACAATCTTAGCTCTTTCGCTCCCACTACTCTCTCCTCTTCTTTCCTATCATCGCTCCGTTCTGCTAAATCCTCCCTCCTGTCTTCTAACTCTCCTCCCTTTCCTATGACTTGCCCTGTCCCCTTACCTCCCGCCCGGCTCGGTCCTTCTCTCCTGCTCCGTGGCTCAGTGACTCATTGCGAGCTTTGAGAACAAGGCTGTGGGTAGCTGAGCCAAAATAGAGGAAAACTAAACTTCTGGAGGACCTATCATCCTTTCATCCCCTTCTCTCTAAATTATCTTCCTCTGTATCTGCTGCTAAAGCCACTTTCTATCCCTCTAAATGTCATGTTTCTGCCTCTAACCCTATGAAACTCTTTTCCACCTTCTCCTCCCTACTTAATCCTCTACCCTCTCCCCTCCCCTCCTCCCCCTTCCTCCTCGCTCTCTGCGGGGTACTTTGTCAACCACTTTGAAAAGAAGGTTAATGACATCCACACCTAATTCACTCAGCCTAATGAGTCCACTGGTCTCACTCACACAGAACTACCCTACACCTTGACCTCTTTTTGACAATCCTGCTACTAGTGAGGTCCGGCCGCCCGAAAACCTGTTCGCTTGACCCCATCCCCTCCTCCAGCTGTGGAGAACTTCTCCCATTCCTCACTTCCCTCATCAAATCATCCCTGACCACTGGCTGTGTCCCTTCTGACATCAACATGGCTAGAGTCACTCCACTTCTCAAAAAAACAACACATCGGCCACTCTGACATCAAAAACTACAGACCAATGCCCCTTCCTTCTTTTATTTTGTGCTGTCTCTGACCAACTCTCTCTCTATCTCTCTTAGAATGATCTTCTTGATCCTAACCAGTCAGTCTTCAAGACGGGTCACTGAACTGAGACTGCTCTTCTCTGTGTCACGGAGGCTCTCCACACTGCCAAAGCCAACTCTCTCTCCTCTGTTCTCATCCTCAAAGATCTGTCCGCTGCTTTTGAATCCATTAACCATGACACCCTCCTCTCCACCCTCTCAGGGCTGGGTGTTTCAGGCTCTGCACACTCTTGGATTGCATCCTACCTGGCAGGCCACTCCTACCAGGTGACGTGGATAGGATGTGTGTCTGCACCACGTACTCACACTACTGGTGTCCCCCAAGGCTCTGTTCAAGGCCCTCTCCTCTTCTCTCTATACACCAAGTCACTCGGCCCATTATCTTCTCACATTATCTTATCTTCTTCTGGTCTCCCCTATCATTGCTATGCGGATGACACTCAACTACTTTTCTCCTTCACCCCCTTCTGACACCCAGGTGGCGACATGCATCTTTGAGTGCCTGGCAGATATCTCAGCTTGGTTGTCAGCCCACCACTTTAAGCTCAACAAGACAGAGCTGCTCTTCCTCCTGGGGAAGGCCTACCCACTACAAGACCTACCCGTCACAGTTGACAACTCCATGGTGTCCCCCTCCCAGAGTGCAAAGAACCTTGGCGTGACCCTGGACAACACCCTGTTCTCTGCAAACATTAGAGCAGTGACTCGCTCCTGCAGGTTCATGCTCTACAACATACAACATCCGTAGAGTATGACCCTGTCCTAATCCAGGCACTTGTCATCTCCTGTCTGGACTACCACAACTCTCTGTTGGCTGGGCTCCCCGATTGTGCCATGAAACCACTGCAACTTATCCAGAATCCAGAATTCTCCCATGTCACCCAGTTCCTCCGCACACTCCACTGGCGTCCAGTTGAAGCTCACATCCACTACAAGACCATGTTACTTGCCTACGGAACAGCAAGAGGAACTGCCCCTCCCTACCTCCAGGCTATGCTCAAACCCTACACCCCAACCAGAGCACTCCACTCTGCCAACTCTGGAATCTTGGCCCTCCCACCCCTACGGGAGGGCAGCTCCCGCTCAGCCCAGTCCAAGCTCTTCTCTGTCCTTCCTCCCCAATGGTGGAACCAGCTTCCCCCTGAAGCTGGAACAGCAGAGTCCCTGCCCATCTTCTGAAAACATCTGAAACCGTACCTCTTCAAAGGGTATCTTAAATAATCCCCCAGCACCCCCACCCCTCACACCCCCTCCTCACGCACGCCACCCCTTCTCACGCCCGTTGTCCCACCTAGCTATCTTAAGATGAATGCACTAACTAACTGTAAGTCTCTCTGGATAAGAGCGTCTAGTAAATTACTCAAGTGTAAAATGGAAATGTACCCAAACACTTCTGGAATACAGAACCCTGCTTCACAATATGGCCACTGAAGTACAGAACTAATTTAATGACCATGAGCTTCAACCTCTCAGAAGGACCACATGACCACACTCAAAAACTGCTTTTCAACTCCACATAACTTCATGTCCATACCTCACAAGACAAAGGAACAACACAAGCCTTATTTGAACATGCTTACTAAGAAGCATACATCAAGCTAAGTCTAAATAAGGACACTGAAATGTCTCATACCCGAATAAAGTTTGATACCATCACATACTCAGAGACTGTAAAGTTGAAAGAAGCAAGATATTTACTCAAACGTCCCTAAGCTACTGCCACCATCTAGTGGTAAAATGTAAACATTGCAGGTGCTCCATCTCGTGTCTTCTGTTAGAAATGGAAGAAAAAGCGAGACATTTCATTGGTTCCTTTTATCTGGAACATATATAGTCAACGAACTAAGTAGACCAAACCCAGCTGCTAACGCATTGGTGCCGATGGGAGAACCACCCCTTAAGTGGACAGGAACTGTGACAGTTTTCTTCAGTGGTAAACAGCCTTTATGGGATATCTTAATTTATCCACCATCTTTGGATTGTATGACAGCACCTTTCTATCGTAAGATCTGGAGCCACGTTCACATAAAATACACACACACACACACACGAACACACACACACACACGCACCAACACACACGCACCAACACACACACAGACACACACAAACACACATACGAACACACGAACGAACGCACACACACACGAACACGAACACACACACACACAAACACACACGCACCAACACACACACACACACAAACACACACGCACCAACACACACACACACACACACACACACACACACACACACACACACACACACACACACACACACACACACACACACACACACACACACACACACACACACACACACACACACACACACACACACACACACACACACACACACACACACACACAGACACACACGAACACACGTGGGTAGTTGAATTAGCCCATAAGGGGAAGTAGGAATAGTGGAAGTTGTTTGGGTCTCTTCTGCTTTTTAACAGTTACTTCCTGACCACAGGAGCCTGCTGAAGGCAGAGTAGGTCATAATAATCCAGCTGGCCCTGAACTGTGTGTCACAGCTGTGCAGGTGGTCAATCCTAAAACACCTGACTACAGAGAGGAAGGAGCACCAGCTTAGACCTCCCAACACTGCCGTACGCAAAGACACAGAGAGAGGACAGACAGACAGACACACACACACACACACACACACACACACACACACACACACACACACACACACACACACACACACACACACACACACACACACACACACACACACACACACACACACACACACACACACACACACACACACACACACAGGTATGCCTATGACACAGTGACAAAGCCGTGGGTCTCTTTTGTCCTCCCTGTGCCTCAAGAACCAGAAACAATTACTAAAATCAGATAATGAGCCAGTGTTCCTCTGTAATGAGCTTGTTAAGTGAAGGAGGCTTTGTTGGCTCAGAGGTACAGTTCACACAGTTGGTAGGGAGGTCAATGGGATGAACTGTGGCTGAACCATAGGGGGTAAGGGTCATGAACGGGCCATTGCATTTAAACTGAGTATGGATGGAGGGAGGTGTGAAAGACTGAGAAAACCCTTGAAACTGGGATTCTGTGTGACATTATACTGATGGTGGTTATGGTGCATTGTGGTGCTAGAGCAACTACTGATTCTCCAATAGGCAACGATAGATATCTGCATGACATCATCGTTGTTGCCGATTTCTCTGTCTGATGGAAGTGTGGAGGATGTCATGGACATCTGTGTCATGCAGTACACTTCCCTCTGAGCAAGTGGGTGGGTATGAGTGGTCAGAGAGTCTGCACATGAACAAGAGTGGTATCGGAGTGAAAGGTTAGTGAGACTGGGGTTTCTGAGAAGTGAGGGTGTTTCTGTCTGCTCGGAGTCAACCAGAAACATCAGGACTTCCCTCAGGTCACACAGAGTCGGAGGTACAGAGAAACACGAGGACTTCCCTTAGGCCACTCAGAGTCAGAGGTACAGAGGAGTTATAGGAGCCCTGGAAGAGACTTGTGGTAGCAATAAACCTCAGAGGATCACTCAACGAGAGTCCTAGAGTCTAAAGGGAAATGTTTCGAGGTATAGGAGTAGATTCAGCATAGTACTGTAACCTGGTAGTTCCTTTGGCAGAGGTGGATAACCAGTTTCGATGGCTCATGTTGCTATAGCTGTTGCGTTTCGTCAGACACACACACATATTCACACACTTACCTGCATGAACTCTGACACACACGCACTCTACAAACACCTCTGCCAGGTATAGACAAGAAACACTTCCGAAACAAACAGCTTTATTTTTTCTCAGCCTTGTAAACAACTTCACTCCTCCTCTATTCTCCTCTTTCTCCCTCTCTCCCTCTCTCCCTCTCTCCCTCTCTCCCTCTCTCAGTCTGTATGGCTGCTGCATCCACTTTGTGAGTCGGGAGGTGTGTGTGTTACCCCTGCATTGGTCGCACCCCTCTCCTGTCTGGGGGTGTTGGTTCTCCTCACCTGTAACCTGGGATCAAAACACATCCAACTTTATTTAAAACATATTAATACATTCTTTTAAAAAAGTATTAAATCCAAGCAGTGAAAGTAAATTAATTACAAATTAAGAAAAGTAAAAATGCTTAGAAATATGATACAAGCAATAATGATAAAATAATAAAATCTTATCAGACTAAATCCTTACTTCCGCATCTTCTTGGTATCCTCCTGCATGTCGATACAGGCCATAGTGAACATCTTAAACTCTTTGTAGTTCAGGTGCTGAGGGAGACACAGAGGTGTATAGTATGCTTTATAGATAAACACATAGAGGGCAAACTAAAGCTGGGTAGTGGAGACATCGCTGTCTCTGGACAGCTCAGGACGTGTCACGGCTTAGAGTAGCACGTCTCTAACTAGAGACATCCAACTAGAAGATCTTACCCTTGTCAAAGGTAGTGCACTATACAGTGTAGTGAATAGGCTGCCATTTCAAACCCAGAGAGAGAGTCAGTGTACCTCGTCTCCGGAGACGTCGAACTCGTAGAAAATCTTATCGAGGGCGTGTCCCTTGAGGTTGAACAGGAAGCCAGAGGCCTGGAACTCGGCGGGGCTGATGGTGCGACCTCCGTCCATGTCCAGCAACTCAAACACCGGCCTGGAGTGACGGAAGATAAAGTTCTTCTCCACGTGGTACTGGAAGAGGTCACACACACACACACACACACACACACACACACACACACACACACACACACACACACACACACACACACACACACACACACACACACACACACACACACACACACACACACACACACACACACACACACACACACACACACACACACACACACACACACACACACACACGTTCAAGCCAGCAGCATACCACTATGCATCCCACTGCTGGCTGGCCTGTGAAGCTAAGCAGGGTTGGTCCTGGTTTGTCCCGTGATGGGAAACCAGATGCTGCTGGAAGTGGTATAGGATGTACTCTTTCTTCTGGTCATTTTTTTTTATCCCAATGCCCCAGGGCAGTGATTGGGGACATTGGTCTTTCTTTTGTAAGGTATTTCGGATTGTACGTTAAACGGGTGTCCTGACTCTCTGTGGTCACTAAAGATCCCATGGTACTTATTGTAAGATTAGGGGTGTTAACCCTGGTGTCCTGGTTAAATTCCCAATCTGGCCCTCATACCATCATAGTCACCTAATCATCCCCAGCTTACAATTGGCTCATTCATCCCCCCTCCCGTCCCCTTTAGCTATTTCCCAGGTTGTTGCTGTAAATGAGAACGTGTTCTCAGTCAACTGACCTGATTAAATAAGGGTTAAATATAAAACATTTAATAATATAACATTTCTATGAATCCTCTGTTTTCTGGTCAACATTGAATCATGGCCGTAAAAAGCCTTTTGTTATATCTGTAAACGTGACTGTAATTGTTTAATGAGATATGAAAGGGGAATTGGGAAGCAGGTTGTGATAAAGGGGTTTTCATCTCCTTGCCAGATATGAGAAGTTGTTTCCCCATGATTAACAAGATCAACAGACAATGGACTTTAATGACCTTCAGTTTGAGCACACGGTTCTGACACACACGCTTTATTCTCCTGACCACATGGTTCTGTAGTAACCGTTATGACATAATATAGTTCAATGCTGGAAGACACACACACACACACACACACACACACACACACACACACACACACACACACACACACACACACACACACACACACACACACACAGAGGGAGAGAGAGAGAGAGGAACACTACCTCGCTGCAGAGCAGGATGCAGACCAGCATGTAGAACTGTTCGAAGCCGATCTCTCCGCTGGCGTTCCAGTCTAGCATGTCAAAGGTCATCATGATCTCCTTCTTCTTCAGGTCAGTCACATGGTGCATGAAGTGATAGAACTGGATGTCTGCAAGAAGAAGAGAAATGGCCACTTAGTCTACTGTTTGCTGCTTTAATAAAGTTTGTGGGGAAAAAATGTAATAACCAACATGATTTTTTTTGTCAGGTTACACCCATACACATTATGAGGACACAAATTACCTGGATGTCTATGAATACATAGACACACATTTTAATGTTTTACCAATGTTTTTCTGTCATGTTACTCTTGCCACATTACCCACACAAATCTAAGAACATGAATGAACTCAGGAATACTTAGACATAAATCCACAATCTACCATTCAGAGTGTTCCTGTTGTGGACATCCAGTAGTTTGAAGTAATCAGACAGTATTTTGGCGTTGCGCAGGGAGAGAAGACAGTAGACACTGTCAAAGTCCAGATCATTTAAAAGAGCTCCTTTCTTTAGCTTCATCTTGGCTCACTGACTGACCACTGCAGAAGTGCTGTCCCTCTCAGCTGTACCTGACACTGACTGACCACTGCAGAAGTGCTGTCCCTCTCAGCTCTACCTGACACTGACTGACCACTACAGAAGTGCTGTCCCTCTCAGCTCTACCTGACACTGACTGACCACTGCAGAAGTGCTGTCCCTCTCAGCTGTACCTGACACTGACTGACCACTACAGAAGTGCTGTCCCTCTCAGCTCTACCTGACACTGACTGACCACTGCAGAAGTGCTGTCCCTCTCAGCTGTACCTGACACTGACTGACCACTGCAGAAGTGCTGTCCCTCTCAGCTGTACCTGACACTGACTGACCACTACAGAAGTGCTCTCCCTCTCAGCTCTACCTGACACTGACTGACCACTGCAGAAGTGCTGTCCCTCTCAGCTGTACCTGACACTGACTGACCACTACAGAAGTGCTCTCCCTCTCAGCTCTACCTGACACTGACTGACCACTGCAGAAGTGCTGTCCCTCTCAGCTGTACCTGACACTGACTGACCACTACAGAAGTGCTCTCCCTCTCAGCTCTACCTGACACTGACATCACAATGGTTCACCATGGAATTTGGTGTTCTATTACAGATTCTACATTCTATTGATAGAATGATAAACTCATTTAGTATCGTTTTAATTGAATGATCATTACATACTATTTTGACAGTATATGACAACTTTCCAGTCTTTGCCATAATATCTTTGCCATTTATGTCACTACACTGAAAAGACAGTGATTCACTTGACTAATTCATAGGTCTAAAACTGTACTGCACACTGTCAGGGAATTCCAATATTAGCTACACTACCTCATGTGTGAGGAGGAAAGTAGACCACAACCTCTTAGTTGTATTGTTGTTCTACCTTTCACATAACTGCAAAGGTGCATCATCACAGTGTGTTGACCCTCCCACTCTGTTTGCCAAATTCTTTCTCTTTGCTCTTACTTTTTGCTCTTATTCCGTTATCTCCACGTTGTTTCCCTCTTTGTAACGGGCTACGAGCCGGTTTGTGACAACAGACAAACAAATCTCAAAGAAAATGAACCATTCGTTACGTAATTTAATTCTCTCAGTCCTTTCAGGGTCACATCAACTCAATTATTACATTCTCTGAGTATTCCTAAATAATAACTTTAAAAAAGCAATAGGCTTATATGAAACCATTTTGGTATGACTGGTGTTTACTGCACAATTACATACCATGTTTAAATGTATAAAGTTATGGATAAGAAGGATAATAATTGTAATCAAAGTGAAGAGAATGATTTTGAGAGGGGATGGTTGAGGCTACAAGGTAGCCAGCAACCTTACTACCATATTGTCTGAGGTAAAATACATTAAAAAGATAACATAACTTAATTGCGGTTGTAAAATGTTTAAACAAGTGGCTGATAGCTTTACAGTTAAAGTTACTTTATAGCCTTTAAGCTATTTGACACAGCTTTTTATGTCATATTGCTGGATAACTAGCTACGTTTTTAAGAGCTTTTCAATTGGCATCTCTCCCTGTTTTCAGTCACAGGGGGGAAGTGGATTAGGTGTGAGCAGTGCAGGAGGTGGGCTCATGAGTTGTGCTCTAATTTTACTAGGTGTAGCTTTAGCAGAGCATAAGAGTTGCCACGTCAATGTTACAGTGAATTAGTTAAGTTGTTATGAAATGTTATATTCCAATGTTATTAGTTGTATTCCAATACTATATTCCAATGAAAATAAAATGAATTAAGAACAACTATTGAAAACATTTTGCTCCTGAATGTCATTTTAAAGACTGCTGGGAATTAAAATCTTGCATTCAAATAATATTTAGTGCAATTGTACATAATGGATTGTATGGAAAAGGAAGAACAAAGAAAATTTATGTGCAGGTGAGGTAAAAAGAGGGACTTCACATCAAATCTCCTCATAGTGGGCCAGTTACCCCGGTACTTTAAAAAAATGCCCATTTTCTAAAAACATTTCATGAAATAGCAAAAGAAGTGTAAAATTGTAGCCATTTATATCCCTTTATACTTTATTTGCCGAAGCATGACATACAATCCACATCAAATTTTCTTCTCCAAATGTTGCTTTTTTGTCAGCAATTAGATATTGTTCTTAGGAGAGCTAGTTAACCCTAGTGCCCTACAGATATGAAGCAATTATGTAGGCAACTAATTAAACCTTTGAAAGAATGCAAGGCATAAAGTCTAGGGATATGTATGCAGCATATGGAAGTGAGAAAGGGAGATAGAACATGCCTGAACAGTCTTCTATTATCATGCCTTGTTTACGAAGGTTAGAAAGTGATTGAGTTCCTCGTTCTGCCCTTCTGTACTTTTCTCAACGGGGGAATTCTATTGGATGTTAAATGTCATTGGCATTGACACATTTAAAAGCCACTGTTTGGACTTCTGTGTTATTCTGAGGATAAGCGGTGGTCAGAAGATGTTTGATTGTTGTCTAAAGGTATGAACAATTTACTTTTAAATTAACTAGTTGGTCTATAAATGTATTATGCAGATCAATATTAATTTTGTACATCCTATTTTATATTTGTTATGAGCACTTTAATTAAGTAATGAACATGGATAGAAACCTACATTTTATATTTGACATTTATTTGACTAAACAATATTATCTCTCTCTCTTCCCTGGCTCTCTCTTTCCTCCCTCGTAGATGAGGTTAACTTTCCCCGGCATCCTGCCTACTTTACTAGGCATTTTAATACTACACCAGGCCAACAGCCAAAGCCCCAAGTTCACTCAGAGCAGCTGGAATCTTCTACCTAACGGTAGGAATCATCATCTCTGGCCAGTACATGTATATTACTGTCATCTGTTAGATCGGTACAGTTTGTAACAGTAATGGCAGCCTGTACACTTGTCGGTATGTTGTCAGTTAATTATTAAGACTTTTATGTGTTTCCAGTCTGGTATAGTATATTTTGTTTATGTGTTTCCAGTCTGGTATTGTACAGTGCCTTCAGAAAGTATTCATACTCCTTGACTTATTCCCCATTTTCTTGTGTTACAACCTGAATTCAAAATGGATAAAATATATGTTTTTCTCTCACTCATCTACACACAATACCCCATAATGACGAAGTGAAAAGATGTTTGGAGAAATGTTGGTACATTTATTGCAAATGAAATACAGAAATATATAATTTGCATAAGTATTCATATCCCTGAGTCAATACATGTTAGAGTCATCTTTGGCAGCGATTACAGCTGTGAGTCTTTCTGGGAAAGTCTCTAAGAGCTGTGAGTCTTTCTGGGTAAGTCTCTAAGAGCTTTATACACCTGGATTGTACAATATTTGTACAAGTTGGTTGTTGGTCATTTTTAAGTCTCGCTATTGATTTTCAAGCCGATTCAAGTCAAAACTGTATGTCATCTTGGGAAGCAAATCCAGTGTATTTTGGCCTTGTGTTCTAGGTTATTGTCCTGCTGAAAGGTGAATTTGTCTCCCAGCGTCTGTTGGAAAGCAGAATAAACCAGGTTTTGTTCTATACCTGTTATTTTTACTCCTGAACGTATTTAGGCGTGCCATAACAAAGGGGTTGAAAACGTATTGACTCAAGACATTTCAGCTTTTCAATTTGAATGAATTTGTAAAATGTTTGAAAACAAAATTGCACTTTGACATTATGGGGTATTGTGTGTGTAGGCCAGTGACACAATATATCAGTTTAATCCATTTTAAATTCAGGTTGTAACACAACAAAATGTGGGAAAAGTCCAGGAGTGTGAATACTTTCTGACGGCCCTGTATAAAGATGAGTTAGTTATATGTTGGTTTTGCCAGTCCGGTGTATAGATGGTATAAAGTTGAGGGTATGTTTATGTCAGTATCATAAGGCTATATAAAGTTAAGGGTATGTTTATGTCAGTATCATAAGGCTATATAAAGTTAAGGGTATGTTTATGTCAGTATCATAAGGCTATATAAAGTTGAGGGTATGTTTCTGTTGATGAGCTACAGTCGGAGCCCAAATTATTGGCACCTTTGAAAAAGCTGAGAGAAATGAATGTTTAAAATAAATAATAGAAATAATGATATTGTATATTGTATGCTCAACAAATGGAAAACGTATAATATTTTGTACCAATTAAATAAGTCAGAGAAAGATATTTTGTTTAACAAGTAATATTTTTATCTCTAAAAGATAGGGCTTAGAATTATTGGCATCCCTGTGCCGTTATCCTCGCATGTGATATATTGAAAAGTATTGAAAACAAGGTTGCCAATCATTTGGACCAATCTTTTTGAGAAAGAAAAGCATAGTTGTTAAACAAAATATTTTATTATTGTATTGGTATAAAATAATATAATTTTCTAAAGAATTTGAGCATATAATATAGCTGCGTTTTTTAATAATTTATATTATAGTATTTTTTGATAATCTTTATCAAGGGTGGCAATAATGTTGGACCTGACTGTAGATGTTGTTGTTGATTAAAGTGTGTGTTGTCACCAGTTGTTGTGGTGAACGTAGACGGTTCGCTGGTTCAGCATCCTCTAACCTGCCTGGGTTCCTTCAACCGAGAGGAGGAGGGTTGGAGGAGAGACAATGACTGGGTGTGGCGGAGAGATGGAGAGGAGGATGAGGAGATCATATGGATGATGGGTGAAGAGGAGAAGAAGAAGGGGAATAGCTTCCTTGTCAACCTGGAGGAGAGAACTGGAGGGGGGATCTTTACATGTCACAGCCTGGATAGAACCCTCTTGAAGAAAACTACGGTGCTGGTCAAACACCTGAATGAACAGAAACGCATTCTAGAAGGATCCACCAGAGCAGGTATACAGGATGTCTGTCATCCGAAATCAAGTCAAATATTAGTTTTCATTGATTATCCAATTGTAACATCTTCTGTATATCTATTGTTCATTTGTTTGTTTCTATTCTAAGGCTATATGAAATGTTCTACACGGAACTACCAAGGAGAATTCCACTGCTCCTGGAAATTTACCACTGAACGTGTTGGGACCATTATGTCTGTCAGAGTGGCACGGTACTATCACCACCAACCTTTTCAATGTATTCCTACTACACTCTTAGAACAAAAAGGTGCTAAGTAGAACCATACAGAGTTCTTCGGTTTGTCCCCCTTGTGGAACCTTTTTGGTGCTGGGTAGAACCCTTTGCATTGGGTTCTACTTAAAACCCTCTATGTAGGGTTCCTCAAATAATCCCCTGTATATGGTTCTACCTAGATCCCTCTATGAAGGGTTCTGCCTAGAACCGTCTATCAAGGGTTCTATCGAGAACCCTTTTATCTTTGGAGGTTTTTTCCTAGAACCCTCTATGAATGGTTCCACCAGCCTTATTAGCCTTTAAAATTGTATTACTACATTACATATATCATAAGATCTTTCTTTGACGGCCTAGTTATAGCCTAACACAGTGGTGTTAGGCTATAAAGTGATGTGTAATTCTTATTGGAATCCAAAAAGAGTTAGGATATCCAACAAGTGGAATTGTTAATCACCTGCAACCTGCATTCAGAATGACTGCTAGGGTAGGGAAGATTGAATACTGAGATTACCTCAATCTTCTAAACTGGAACAACCTTCTCAGTAACAGGTGCAATAAATCCAATTACAAACAGATTGGATTAGTTTAGAAAACTGTATGTTATTTATCTTTGTGTAGCATAAAATTAATCAACCAATCAATGTACATGTAGGGGGTGCGTACTGGCAGCAGAGAAGTCAGGCGCAGGAGAGCAAAAACTGATTTACAACGGTACAGTTAAATAAACAAAACTACCGTAAAGAGAACAAATAAATCAATTGGTAAACAAAACCGGTTACACACCAGCATAACGTGCACAAGCACTAGAATAAACAATTCCAGACAAGGACATG
Source organism: Salvelinus alpinus (assembly GCF_045679555.1). Taxonomy (NCBI): domain Eukaryota; kingdom Metazoa; phylum Chordata; class Actinopteri; order Salmoniformes; family Salmonidae; genus Salvelinus; species Salvelinus alpinus. Next base: position 94,370,924 of record NC_092089.1, read on the forward strand.
GGGGGGGGGACAGAGGGTTAAATACACAACATGTAATGATGGAATTGAAACCAGGTGTGTGGGAAGACAAAACAAATGGAAAATGAAAGGTAGATCGACGATGGCTAGAAGACCGGTGAAGTCGACCGCCGAACGCCGCCCAAACAAGGAGAGGGACCGACTTCGGCGGAAGTCGTGACAGTACCCCCTCCTTGACGCGCGGCTCCAGCAGTGCCCCGACACCGGCCTCGGGGACGACCCAGAGGGTGAGGAGCAGGGCGATCCGGACGAAGACGGTGGAACTCCTGCAGCATTGAAGGGTCCAACACGTCCTCGCCCGGAACCCAGCACCTCTCCGCCGGACCGTACCCCTCCCACTCTACGAGATACTGAAGGCCCCTCGCCCGACGCCTCGAATCCAGTATGGAGCGAACAGAGTACGCCGGGGCTGCCTCGATGTCCAGAGGGGGCGGAGGAACCTCCCGCACCTCAGACTCCTGAAGCGGACCAGCCACCACCGGCCTGAGGAGAGACACATGGAACGAGGGGTCTGACTCTGATGCCAAGGCGCCAGAACCGGCTGGTACCCCAGTACGCACTGGAAGGGAGAGAGGTTAGTGGAGGAGTGGCGAAGCGAGTTCTGTGCCATCTCGGCCCAGGGCACGAACTCCACCCACTCCCCCGGCCGGTCCTGGCAACAGAACCGCAGAAACCTGCCCACATCCTGGTTTACTCTCTCCACCTGCCCATTTCTCTCGGGGCGAAACCACATAGTAAGGCTGATCGAGATCCCCAGACGTTCCGTGAATGCCTTCCAGACCCTAGACGTGAACTGGGGACCTCGATCAGACACTATATCCTCAGGCACCCCATAGTGCAGGAGGACGTGCGTAAACAAGGCCTCCGCAGTCTGTAGGGCCGTAGGGAGACCGGGCAGAGGGAGGAGAAGACAGGACTTAGAGAACCGATCCATAACGACCAGGATCGCGGTGTTACCCTGTGAGGGGGGAAGATCGGTAAGAAAATCCACCGACAGGTGCGACCAAGGCCGTTGTGGAACGGGTAAGGGGTGTAGCTTCCCTCTGGGCAGGTGCCTAGGAGCCTTACACTGGGAGCACACCGAGCAGGAGGAAACATAAACCCTCACGTCCTTAGCCAAGGTAGGCCACCAGTACCTCCCGCTCAAACAGCGCACTGTCCAACCGATCCCAGGATGACCAGAGGAGGGTGACGTGTGGGCCCAATAGATCAACTGGTCACGAACAGCAGATGGGACGTACAGACGCCCAGCGGGACACTGGATGGGAGCGGGCTCTGCACGTAACGCCTGCTCAATGTCCGCGTTCAGCTCCCACACTACCGGCGGCACCAGGCAGGAGGCGGGGAGTATGGGAGTGGGATCCATGGGCCGCTCCTCTGTGTCATACAGCCGGGACAATGCGTCTGCCTTCACGTTCTGGGAGCCTGGTCTGTAGGAAAGGGTGAATACAAAACAGGTGAAAAACATGACCCACCTTGCCTGGCGAGGGTTAAGTCTCCTCGCCGCCCGGATGTACTCCAGATTGCGATGGTCAGTCCAGATGAGAAAAGGGTGTTTAGCCCCCTCAAGCCAATGTCTCCACGCCTTCAAGGCCTTTACGACAGCCAACAGCTGCCGGTCCCCCATGTCAAAGTTTCGCTCCTCCGGGCTGAGCTTCTTCAAGAAGAAGGCACAAGGGCGGAGCTTCGGTGGCGTACCCAAGCGCTGAGAGAGCACGGCTCCTATCCCAGCCTCGGACGCGTCCACCTCCACTATGAACATCAATGAGGGATCCGGATGGGCCAGCACGGGAGCCGAGGTAAACAAAGCCCTCAGGTGACTAAAAGCCCTGTCCGCCTCAGCTGACTACTGCAAACGTACCGGGCTCCCCTTCAGCAGTGAGGTAATGGGAGCCGATACCTGACCAAAACCCCGGATAAACCTCCGGTAGTAGTTGGCAAACCCTAAGAACCGCTGCACCTCCTTTACCGTGGTGGGAGTCGGCCAATTATGCACGGCTGAAATGTGGTAACTCTCCATCTCCACCCGTGAGGTGGAAATGCGAAACGCTAGGAAAGAGACGGACTGCTGGAAGAACAGACATTTCTCAGCCTTGACATATAGGTCATGCTCCAACAGGCGACCAAGCACCCTGCGCACCAGGGACACATGCTCGGCGCGTGTAGCGGAGTATATCAGAATGTCACCAATATACACCACTACACCCTGCCCGTGCAGGTCCTTGACAATCTCATCTACAAAGGCTTGGAAGACTGATGGTGCATTCATCAACCCGTACGGCATGACGTGGTACTCATAGTGCCCTGAGGTGGTACTGAAAGCCGTTTTCCCCTCGTCTCCCTCCCGGATACGCACCAGGTTGTAAGCGCTCCTGAGATCTAGTTTGGTGAAGAAGCGCGCCCCGTGCATTGACTCAATCGCTGTGGCTATGAGCGGTAGCAGGTAACTATACTTCACCGTGATCTGGTTTAGACCCCGATAGTCAATACACGGGCGCAGACCTCCCTCCTTCTTCACATAAAGAAACTCGAGGAGGCGGGTAAAGTGGAGAACCGAATGTACCCCTGACGCAGGGATTTGGAGACATATGTTTCCATAGCCTCCGTCTCCGCCTGTGAGAGGGGATACACGTGACTCCTGGGAAGTGCAGCGTCTACCAGGAGATTTATCGCACAATCGCCCCATTGATGGGGTGGTAATTGAGTCGCCGTTGAGGCGTGAGCCAAATAGGCATATTCAGGGGGAATGAGCACAGTGGAGACCTGGTCTGGACTTTCCACCGTAGTAGCACCAACGGAAACCCCTAAACACCTCCCCGAGCACTCCTGCGACCAACCCGTGAGAGCCCTCTGTGGCCAAGAAACAGTGGGACATGGCACTCTAACCAGGGTAGGCCTTGCACCACGGGAAACGCGGGAGAGTCAATAAGGAAGAGACTAATTCTCTCCTTGTGACCCCCCTGCGTCACCATGCCCAGAGGAGCGGTGGCCTCCCTAATCAACCCTGACCCTTTATTCAGTCTCATCTGAAAGATGTAAATTCTTGGTTATCTTCACGAACCCTGGCTAACAAGTTGAATCAGCAATACAAAATTTGGTTTAATTATTTATTTACTAAATACCTAAATAATCGCACAGAATTACATCTACACAGAATGGATCATACATTGATTACAAATGATGTCTTAAAGGAAAACGTCCCTAGCGGACGGAACAGATATGACGGCTGGTTACACAAAGAAAGGGGGTTGGGTTTTGAATGAAAGAGCGGGAAGACTGAGCAACAAATAGATTTCGTGTCTCTATCGGGCCGTAGGCAGCTATGCTATTGTAAATACAGTATCTTATGCATTCTAAATAACCGCCCATTTGAAAAGGAAAATGCAATAAATATTTACTCTGAGCTGCGCTTCGGTAGATTGGTCGTAGATAGAAGGCCGGGTTGTCCAGCATGGATCTCTTGTCCTCTGAAGAATGTCTAGTGTTGAACTGGAGCGTGGTAGAATGGATACTCTGTCCGTCCTTTCCTAGCCCACATTTACAGCTGCGGTGGCTAACGCAACGGCTAGGAGGTATCAATTCTTTAGTGAATAAGAGTTCAAAGTTCATACCATGTTGCCATACTTTAAGCTCATGCTATATTCTGGCTGGTATAGTCGAAATTCATCCTTTCGGCGTGTTGATCATCATCTTCACATTGAAATTCGATGCTAATTTCGTTAGGTTCTTGTCGTTCAACCAGAGCTCACGTTGAGGTTGGCTTAGTTCTGTTGGTGATCTTGTCCTTTTAATGTGGGGACCGCCGTCCTCTCGTCCTTGGAACAGAAAGTTGAATTTTCGTCAACGGTTTATATATTGGTGAAAGAAGGGCGTGTTTCATAGTTTACAACCAGTGTCTGTTCACTTGGGCAGGGCCTCTGAGTGAGCAGAGTTTCTCTATGACAAACCGTTCTCTCATTTAAGAAGCTAAAATTACATTTAATCTTTTCAAAAATAGTTTCATATTTAAACATTTAAATTGCACAACAATTCCATTTGAATCTGATAACTAGAATGTGTCGACTTTCCAAGATACAGTTTATGTCATTCTGTCATTAGTAGTAATGTCTCAGACATCAACTGATCTGAGATCATATTCTTTAAGTACCAACGCATATTTTCAACTGGTTGGATAACCGAAATATGGTTCTGTTTCCCACCTTTTGATGTTACCAGACTCTCTATGTTTACAAAGGCTTTAGAAGAGTCAACTCTAAAAAGTAGAGAGAGAGAAAAGGGGAAAGGTATTTATGGGGGTCATAAACCTCCCCTACAGGCCAACGTCATGAAGGCTGTATAGGCTATAACATTTGCATATCTTGACTTGACTTCAAATTAAATGTTAGTGAATGGACTACAGCAGTGGCCTGTGTTAGTCTAATTTTAGTCATCCATTTCTTGGCTATTCTATAGTGGCCTGTCTGATGCGGACAACATCAGCTGTTCTGTGGACGCCAGTGGACAGCAGTGGACATGTTCCTCTTCGTCTGGCCAGAGTGACATCATGTGCTCTGTGAACAGTAGCGGACTGGGGGTGTCCTGTGTGGACAGACAGTATTGTCCCTATGCTGAGGAGACTGACCGGATCACCCTGACCATCTACATGAGGACTAACTACCTGCTGGAGGAATACTCCCAACGTTTCTACTTATCAGAAATTGGTGAGGACACACAACACTTGTACTTATCAGACATAGGTGAGCGTTAGAGAGGGTCCTTGTTGCAGTCATAAGGGCAGACATGTTGCAAGAGGCTGGCAGGATCAGTTGCACAAGTTGTGATTTTAGGCTTCTTAAAGTTGATGATAATGGTCCAGATGTGCACTTCATTATATTTACAAACTAATACAAAACATTATATTTACAAACTTCACAATGTAACTGGTCTCTGAAAAAAAATGCCTTGGAGAGCCGGCAAAGCTGTCTATCCCATAACAAACACTTAGAATGCGGAAACAAAGTGCTCTGAAATTGAAGGAGTTTGTAGCGCAGTAGTGCAGAGACACACTAATAATGTCGTCGTCGTCACCACAGATAGGAATCCTACCTCTATATACAAATATCTGGCACATATATGTAGGCCTATCAAAAGATTATAATGTATGCTGAGATATTGTTGGTTTAAGTGCTTCTGAAATGTAGTTTTATAGTGCAGAGTGCTGGTAGAAGTTATGATAATTCTCTCTCTCTCTCTCTCTCTCTCTCTCTCTCTCTCTCTCTCTCTCTCTCTCTCTCTCTCTCTCTCTCTCTCTCTCTCTCTCTCTCTCCCTCTCCCTCTCCCTCTCCCTCCCTCCAGTGAAGCCAGACAAGGTATCCATTATGAAGGTGAACAGCAGTACTATAGATTGGAGGTATCCTGTCTCCTGGAACAGCCCCATCTCCTACTTCCCCCTTTCCTTCCAGGTCAAAGAGATCAAAGGCAGAGAGCGCAAGAACGGGTGCACGTGTGATTCGCCCGGCACAAAGGTGAGGACTACTGTCTACATACTGTACATCCTACTAGGCCTTGTCTCTAAAGCTTGATGAGAGCCATTACACCAAGAGATCCAGACCGTGTACTAACAGTCGCATACTCTTGAACTGATAGACGTGGTCCCTCTGGTCCCTGGTTATATTCATTAGGGCACACTGTAGCAAAACGTTTTGCAACGAAAAGTGAAAAGGAGTGTTTCTTATTATTATTTTCTTCCATTTGGTGCTTAATGATTTTAACCACTGTGTTCCCTCAGGTCCACACCACAGAGAGCAGCCAGTGGTCAGTAAAGGCCAAGGTGATGGTGTGCGTCAGGGCCCAGGATGCACTATGTGACTCCCCCTGGAGCGACTGGACAGAGTACAGGTCAGTACCACACTCTCTAGTCTACTGTATTCAGGAGAACCTCTCCTCGAGGACCCCCAGTCGTTCCATGTATTTGAACTATTGAAGAGCTAACACACCTGATTCAATCTGTCAACTAACTATCAAGTCCTTGACTACTACTGAATCAGGTGAGCTAGTTCAGTCCTAGAAATAAATTGTGAAACGGCTGGGGGTCCCAAAAGAGAGGGTTTAAAACCCCTGCTCCAGTCTACTGTTTTATCATGCTACATCTACCAGGGTCAGGTTCAATTGGGTTTTTCATTCAGTAGTTTCGGGAAGTGGATCAAAATTCCATTTCAAGAATTGAAAATATGCCATTGTTTATCAGTTCATGACTTTAATTTCTGAGAAGACTTTGCAGAACAACACGTTTTTCAATACGATGTGTTCTTTCAGACACAACAATGTGGGAAACAAGAGGGGGAGGCAGGAGAAGAAGAAGAAGAAGTTTGTGTCTCAATAGTAGATCTTTACCCTACTGATGGCCATCAAATATTATCCTATTTGTTCACTCTGTAGAGTTTGTCGGCATTCATTCTCTAAAACATCAACTATGACAAAGGTGACTTCATTCACTCTCTAAAACATGAACTATGACAAAGGTGACTTCATTCACTCTCTAAAACATGAACTATGACAAAGGTGACTTCATTCACTCTCTAAAACATGAACTATGACAAAGGTGACTTCATTCACTCTCTAATACATCAACTATGACAAAGGTGACTTCATTCACTCTCTAATACATCAACTATGACAAAGGTGACTTCATTCACTCTCTAAAACATGAACTATGACAAAGACGACTTCATTCACACTCTAAAACATGAACTATGACAAAGGTGACTTCATTCATACTCTAAAACATCAACTATGACAAAGGTGACTTTGTTGCCAAGACCAGAGATTGTATTTCTGAACTCATTAACTCACACAATCTTTACTTTTACATTCTTTTACACGTTATGACATTTATTTATTGATATTTATGTTATCATTATTATTAATTTATTGTTGTTGCTTTTTATCTGAACGAGTGTGACATGACATGCACTAACATAAACTGAACTGATGTGTTTGTGACTTTAATACTCTGAATCTAAATAAACGTACCAAGCTGGTCTTACAGGAAGTCTGTGTGAGTTCTTTCCACTACTCTGTGCTCACAGTCATTCATGAAGTTCAGGATGTGAAAAAATAACAACATGAAATCAAGCATAGTTAGAAAGGAAGTAATCTATGACTGATCTCATTGTTAAATACAACATAAATACCTACGTTAATACACTTCCTTTGACTCTGACAAACTACAACAGGCTGTCCTGGAAACGGGTGGGATGGCTTAGACCAATGGTGTGACAGCTGAGAGTTCTAGAACGCAGTGACTGTTGCTTTTCACTCGATTTATCCAACATGAGGTTTTGGGGTTGCTGGGTGGGATGGGAGTTACTTTGCAACACTGTGCATGAGGTGCTCTGACTCCCACACAACTAGAAAGCAGTTTGGAATTGGTATGGTTTTGAGTTCTTTTTGTTTCCATACATGAACTAGTTGAGTATGTATTGAATGCACAGTTGCAAATGTCATTCTTACATAGTGCCTAGAGAGTTGTGTATCTCGTCCTGTGTGATATACAAGCATTGTGCCATTTGTAAAGACTGTTGTTAATAGTGGAAACACCTAGCTGTACAACAAATCACAGAACATCCGTATGGCTTTGATGTCGATATTCACATTTCCTTTTCACATGTCAGTCAGGATGGGCTGGTCATTTTTTTGCCCAGTGGGCCTACCTAACTTGGGTTTTTTGCACAAAAGTATGATTATTTGGCTAACGGGCTTAGAGGAAAAATATGTGCCGGTGTGTTAGAAATGCCAGGGATGATTTATGGTCCCATTCCGCCCCTGTATTACTAATGGCTAGTATTACTCATGGCTAGTATTACTCATGGCTAGTATTACTCATGGCTAGTATTACTAATGGCTAGTATTACTCATGGCTAGTATTACTCATGGCTAGTATTACTCATGGCTAGTATTACACATGGCTAGTATTACTAATGGCTAGTATTACTCATGGCTAGTATTACTCATGGCTAGTATTACTCATGGCTAGTATTACTAATGGCTAGTATTACTCATGGCTAGTATTACTCATGGCTAGTATTACTCACGGCTAGTATTACTAATGGCTAGTATTACTCATGGCTAGTATTCCTCATGACTAGTATTACTCATGGCTAGTATTACTCATGGCTATTATTACTCATGGCTAGTATTACTCATGACTAGTATTACTCATGGTTAGTATTACTCATGACTAGTATTACTCATGGCTAGTATTACTCATGGCTAGTATTACTCATGGCTAGTATTACTCATGACTAGTATTACTCATGACTAGTATTACTCATGGCTAGTATTACTCATGACTAGTATTACTCATGGCTAGTATTACTCATGACTAGTATTACTCATGGCTAGTATTACTCATGGCTAGTATTACTCATGGCTAGTATTACTCATGACTAGTATTACTCATGACTAGTATTACTCATGGCTAGTATTACTCATGACTAGTATTACTCATGGCTAGTATTACTCATGACTAGTATTACTCGTGGCTAGTATTACTCATGACTAGTATTACTCATGGCTAGTATTACTCATGACTAGTATTACTCATGGCTAGTATTACTCATGACTAGTATTACTCATGACTAGTATTACTCATGGCTAGTATTACTCATGACTAGTATTAATCATGGCTAGTATTACTCATGGCTAGGATGCGGGGATTGAGCTCGGGCCAATTCCAGTGAGAGATATCTGGCCTAAATATATATATTACTTGGGGTTTGGGCCGATTCTGGTGTGAGTTATCTGGCCCAAATGTATTACTCGGGGCTCCGGCCGATTGGGGCTACTCTACTCTGGCAGATGATTACACGGGCTGCATATTTTCTCATTGTTTCTTTGATTAAAAAAATACAATTAACATTGAAATTAAATTCTTTAAGAGTCCTGTGTAGTATTTTAGTATTTTGATACTAAGGCAATTGATAAGCATTAAAAACTTTTTGGATGGAGCCTCCCGAGTGGCGCAGCGGTCTAAGACACTGCATCGCAATGCAAACTGCATTGCTACAGATGCTGGCTCGAGACCCTTGCCGACCGCTACCGGGAAACCCATGAGGCAACGAACAATTGGCCAGTGTCGTCTGAGTTAGGGGAGGGATCGGCCGGCCAGGATGTCCTTGTCCCCTCGCGCTGTAGTGAAGCCAGGCGCATGCACGCTGACATAGTCACCAGGTGTAAAGTGTGTTTCCTCCGACACAAGATGGTTTTTGTGGATGGGTATAATTTGTATTTATAAAATGTATAATAGTAACATTTAAAATGACTAAATCAAATAATTTTTTTATACATTTATTTAAATTTGCATTAGACCGCTTCTGGGGGGATTCTGGTGATGCAGCAAAGTCGGCTGAATTCAGGTAGACGGAAATGGCCAGATGTACTTTGGCCAATTCTGGGAGTCATTCATTTTTATTAGGCCAAATCCGACACCAGATTCATTGATTTAGTTCCGGGCCCCCGGAGGAGGGCTGCTTCTGGGCCGATTCTTCATTGCTAGCTGGGTGATGACGGCAGCAGGGTAGCCTAGTGGTTAGAGCGTAGGGCTATCCCTGAATCCCTGAGCAGAAAAAGTACAAATCTGTCGTTCTGCCCCTGAACAAGGCACTGTTCCTAGGCCGTCACTGAAAATAAGAATTTGTTCTTAACTGACTTGCCTAGTTAAAAAAAGGTCAAATTAAAAATTAAAATTAAATTACCTGTTGGTCCTCTCCCTGCCTCAACATAGGTGGTGCTCTCTCTCACACTCTCTCAATTGACCAAATAGCTTTATCATATAACAAAAATGGCTGGCCTTAACAATGATGGGATAAGCTTATTAAAATGAATTTGATTCTGCTTTTGTTAGCTAATTATTTATTTACTGTCTGGAAATAGGTATAGCTAGCTAGTTGAGTACATAGGGCAGGAGGTAGCCTAGTGGTTAGAGCGTTGGGCCAGTAACTGAAAGGTTGCTGGACCAAATCCCTGAGCTGACAAGCTAGAAATCCCCTGAAAAAGGCAGTTAACCCATTGTTCCCTGGTAGGCTGTCATTGTAAAATAAGAATTTGTTCTTAACTGACTATTTTAGTTATAAAAATTGTACAGTGTAGCTAGTTACCTTTGTAGCCATTCATTCCTTTACTTACAGTCTTCTGCACTGCCCCCCCAAAAAATATGTGCTGCACTTTTCTCCTCTTTGGGCACTAGCTACGTTTTTACTAGCGTGAACTAGCTGCTTATCTGAAATTGCAATTGAAAAGGGGAAGATCGAGAAACTGCGCTAGCTTTGGTGCTAACTTAGCTAGCTAATATCAGCCTGGCTAAAATAGCTTTGTCGCTAACTTAGCTACCTAGCATCAGCCTGGATGAAATAGCTTTGGTGCTAACTTAGCAAGCTAACATCAGCCTGGCTAAAATAGCTTTGGTGCTAACTTAGCTAGCTAGCTAACATCGGCCTGCCTAAAATTGCTTTGGTGCTAACCTAGCTAGCTAACATCAGCCTGGCTAAAATAGCTTTGGTGCTAACTTAGCTAGCTAACATCAGCCTGGCTAAAATAGCTTTGGTGCTAACTTAGCTAGCTAGCTAACATCAGCCTGGCTAAAATAGCTTTGGTGCTAACTTAGCTAGCTAACATCATTCTGGCTAAAATAGCTTTGGTGCTAACTTAGCTAGATAGCTAATGTCAGCCTGACTAAAATAGCTTTGGTGCTAACCTAGCTAGCTAACATCAGCCTGGCTAAAATAGCTTTGGTGCTAACTTAGCTAGCTAACGTCAGCCAGGCTAAAATAGCTTTGGTGCTAACTTAGCCAGCTAACATCAGCCTGGCTAAAATAGCTTTGGTGCTAACTTAGCTAGCTAGTGTAACAGTTGTTAAAGTACTGTGTGAATTTCACCAGGTTCATATATTAATATGTCATGTTGATTTGTTATTATGCATGCCTGCATCCTGGGAGTAGGGGAGTGTGTACTTACGTTTTGCCCTGCGTGCATCCTGGGAGTAGGGGAGTGTGTACTTACGTTTTGCCCTGCGTGCATCCTGGGAGTAGGGGAGTGTGTACTTACGTTTTGCCCTGCGTGCATCCTGGGAGTAGGGGAGTGTGTACTTACATTTTGCCCTGCGTGTATCCTGGGAGTAGGGGAGTGTGTACTTACGTTTTGCCCTGCGTGCATCCTGGGAGTAGGGGAGTGTGTACTTACATTTTGCCCTGCGTGCATCCTGGGAGTAGGGGAGTGTGTACTTACATTTTGCCCTGCGTGCATCCTGGGAGTAGGGGAGTGTGTACTTACATTTTGCCCTGCGTGCATCCTGGGAGTAGGGGAGTGTGTACTTACATTTTGCCCTGCGTGCATCCTGGGAGTAGGGGAGTGTGTACTTACATTTTGCCCTGCGTGCATCCTGGGAGTAGGGGAGTGTGTACTTACGTTTTGCCCTGTCTGCTCGCGCTCAAATCATTTTGATGCACTATGAGAGGTAGTTTGATTATTTTAAGCACAAAGTCATACACAGAGTGTTTTGTTCATGAATAATGTTGTATATTTAGAGGTTACTCATAAGTGGATGGTATTGTTAAGATGCACTTCTAATTGTACTTTGTAGGATGATATCAACATTCTGAATTCAACATGTGGTTAATAGCTAGCTAAGGTATTAGCAGGCTATTGTATGTGTGAACGATGGCTAGCTCCTCGAATGATCCCAGTCCCTTGTATTGTGCATCTGTTGTAGAAAGAGGCGACGATTCGCAGAACATATGTGCTCTACAAATGTTTTATTTTCTTTTGGATGCAGATGCAGGATGCAGAGAGTGAATTCTGCTTAATTAAAACTACCTGATCTCCAAAGTCCACGTCTATAGTCTCAATCAACCACACACAACGCAGAGTTACAGAGGTGCAGTACAGCACCGGTTACACTAGTTAACGTCAGCCTGACTGAAATAGCTTTGGTGCTAACTTAGCTAGCTAACATCAGCCCGACTAAAATAGCTTTGGTGCTAAAATAGTTATTTTTTTTGATTTTTTTTTCAAAATATGAAATGCTGAAAAAAATACATTGTTATGGCAACCCTAAATAACTTCAGGAGTAGAAATGTGCTTAATTAACAAGTCATATAATAAGTTACATGGACTCGCTCTATGTGAAATAATAGGGTTTAACATGGTTGTTCAATTATTACGTAATCTCTGACACTACTTGTCCCGTGACACTTATGGGGGGTCGTACAGCGAAACGGAGAACACCATCGTGTTCCTCTTTCCACAGAGTGGTCATAACCATTCGGATGCTACAGATGTTTTCGTAAGAACACCTATTTTCAGGATGTCTCATGGTCTGACAAACACTGCTGTAGCTCGGCCACCTTCCGCCACAGATGCGGAAGGGCGACATCGGCGAATGCTGTGGATTGAGACACAACATATTATCAATGCACTGAAAGCAGTGTGGAAGGTCACACTACTATTTTGTCATTTGAATTTAATTTAGCTGATTGTCCTTGCATATCCAACAGGACATGTGTTGCAGACAGGTTTATCTTATCAGCCTTCGAGACAGGGACTATAGAAAGTACAGTACTAATGCAGCAACAAGCCCTTGCCGTGCCTGATGGTCCTTGGCAACTATTTCAGCCCCCCTCCCCAAGACAGGCCCATGGTCTTCAATCCTTTGTCTGGTTTAGGCCAGGTTACTGTAAAAGCTCTTTGTAACAACTGCTGCCATAAAAAAAGACCAAATACACATGTGATTGACTGTAGATTGATTGATTGTAGAAGTGATGTCCTCTTACCCGTCAGGTAGAAAGTAGCAGTGATGTCCTCTTACCCGTCAGGTAGAAAGTATCAGTGATGTCCTCTTACCCGTCAGGTAGAAAGTAGCAGTGATGTCCTCTTACCCATCAGGTAGAAAGTAGCAGTGATGTCCTCTTACCCATCAGGTAGAAAGTAGCAGTGATGTCCTCTTACCCATCAGGTAGAAAGTAGCAGTGATGTCCTCTTACCCGTCAGGTAGAAAGTAGCAGTGATGTCCTCTTACCCATCAGGTAGAAAGTAGCAGTGATGTCCTCTTACCCGTCAGGTAGAAAGTAGCAGTGATGTCCTCTTACCCGTCAGGTAGAAAGTAGCAGTGATGTCCTCTTACCCGTCAGGTAGAAAGTAGCAGTGATGTCCTCTTACCCGTCAGGTAGAAAGTAGCAGTGATGTCCTCTTACCCATCAGGTAGAAAGTAGCAGTGATGTCCTCTTACCCATCAGGTAGAAAGTAGCAGTGATGTCCTCTTACCCGTCAGGTAGAAAGTAGCAGTGATGTCCTCTTACCCGTCAGGTAGAAAGTAGCAGTGATGTCCTCTTACCCGTCAGGTAGAAAGTAGCAGTGATGTCCTCTTACCCGTCAGGTAGAAAGTAGCAGTGATGTCCTCTTACCCGTCAGGTAGAAAGTAGCAGTGATGTCCTCTTACCCGTCAGGTAGAAAGTAGCAGTGATGTCCTCTTACCCGTCAAGTAGAAAGTAGCAGTGATGTCCTCTTACCCATCAGGTAGAAAGTAGCAGTGATGTCCTCTTACCCGTCAGGTAGAAAGTAGCAGTGATGTCCTCTTACCCGTCAGGTAGAAAGTAGCAGTGAGGTCCTCTTACCCATCAGGTAGAAAGTAGCAGTGATGTCCTCTTACCCGTCAGGTAGAAAGTAGCAGTGATGTCCTCTTACCCATCAGGTAGAAAGTAGCAGTGATGTCCTCTTACCCGTCAGGTAGAAAGTAGCAGTGATGTCCTCTTACCCGTCAGGTAGAAAGTAGCAGTGATGTCCTCTTACCCATCAGGTAGAAAGTAGCAGTGATGTCCTCTTACCCGTCAGGTAGAAAGTAGCAGTGATGTCCTCTTACCCGTCAGGTAGAAAGTAGCAGTGATGTCCTCTTACCCATCAGGTAGAAAGTAGCAGTGATGTCCTCTTACCCGTCAGGTAGAAAGTAGCAGTGATGTCCTCTTACCCGTCAGGTAGAAAGTAGCAGTGATGTCCTCTTACCCATCAGGTAGAAAGTAGCAGTGATGTCCTCTTACCCATCAGGTAGAAAGTAGCAGTGATGTCCTCTTACCCATCAGGTAGAAAGTAGCAGTGATGTCCTCTTACCCGTCAGGTAGAAAGTAGCAGTGATGTCCTCTTACCCATCAGGTAGAAAGTAGCAGTGATGTCCTCTTACCCATCAGGTAGAAAGTAGCAGTGATGTCCTCTTACCCGTCAGGTAGAAAGTAGCAGTGATGTCCTCTTACCCATCAGGTAGAAAGTAGCAGTGATGTCCTCTTACCCGTCAGGTAGAAAGTAGCAGTGATGTCCTCTTACCCGTCAGGTAGAAAGTAGCAGTGATATCCTCTTACCCGTCAGGTAGAAAGTAGCAGTGATGTCCTCTTACCCATCAGGTAGAAAGTAGCAGTGATGTCCTCTTACCCGTCAGGTAGAAAGTAGCAGTGATGTCCTCTTACCCGTCAAGTAGAAAGTAGCAGTGCCAACACTGTGAAGTGGCTGGGATGTCCTCCATTGAGTCCACCATCCTCTCCACCCCAAACACCTCCACTCCCACCGTCTGCACCCCAGCTCCCTCTGACCACAGATAGACCACACAACATGGTCAATACACGGTCAAATCAAACATAACCTCGTCCCCAGGCTATTGCGCACAGCACATATAAGCCTTGGAAATCAACCACTGAAAATTGACCATAGTGGGAGTGAACATAGAATTCTATGGGACCTACTGAGCAAAGGTGTGGCTCTGTGCTTGTTGTATGCTAGCGTACGGGGAGGGTTAGGGTGAAGGTGTTGTGGGAGATGATTGGTTGATAAATTAAGCCGATTAAGAATACATATGCTCTGTGAAGTTCTCCCGGTCTTTCTGTATTGGCTAACAAAGGCCTAGTTTGACTCGTTTGTCCACAAGAATCTTCACGCATTTGGGCGTAAGTGTCTGGGAACGAGATTAAATCAAACACAACTGAGAACACATCAACTTCATAGAACAGTGAACACATCTCTCACAAAACACACACACTTTTATGAGCATTATGAGTAGGGCAGACTAAAACAACTGACACACACACACACCAGGGTTAGGTCAATTCCATTTGAATTCCAGTCATTTCAGAAAGTAAACTAAATTCCAATTCCAAATTTTCCTAATTGAAAAGCATTGAAGAGAAACATTTTACTTGAACCCTAAATGGTTCTCAAGTAGATTACTAGGAAAAGCTCATACATTGTTTAAAAATGGCCTTTTTTCCTTTGTGGAGATTGCTGTGTCTCATTTTCGATTAATTGAAAATTATTCTTTTTTCAAAGTATCTCTCTTTTTCAAACAAGCATTGCAAAGCTGGCTACAATTTTAATTCCATCCCCCCGAAAAATAGAACAAATATTACAACAAATATTATGGCTGAACTCAAATGTGCTGATTGATAAAATACCTGTATTAATGGGAAAGATGTTTGAAAAGGGTATTTTGTTCCTAAATGATATTGTAAATTGGAATGGTAGAGTTATGTCTCTCATGCAGTTATCAGAATTGTACGGGAAGGTCTGCTCAATCCAAGAGTACAACCAATTGATTACAGCATTACCCCAAAAATGGAGGAGGCAGGTGGCAGCGAGATGAGGTAGGGAACCTAGTCTGTCTGCCCAATATAAAGGATCAAAACTGGCGGAGAAATAAATATAGTATAAATAGGAAAGTATACCAGTTTCATTTGACAACCAGTATGTTGACAACTGTGCCATACAGATTGCAAAATAGTTGGGAAGAGATTTATGATGTACCGATTCCATGGTACAGGGTGTATGAGTTGATATATAAAACGACGCAACGACGAAACGACGATTCAAGACTTCGTGCTTTTCAGCTAAAATTATTGTAGAGAATTCTTGCCACCAACAAAATGTTGAATATTTGGGGCATGAAATCATCGAAGCTCTGCAGATTTGTTGTGAGGATACAGAATCAGTAGACCATTTATTTTGGTATTGCCCTCAGGTAGCCTGTTTCTGGTCTCAGGTTCAGGAATGGCTGAAAATGCATAAAAAATTATATAAAATTGACCCTAGAAATAGTACTCCTAATAGTAGGAGATCTGGAGAGACCGGGTCATTCAATTACTAATATACTAATACTCTTATTAAAAGTATTTATCTTCAATTCGCAATCTGTGGATTCTATTCGATTAGATAGATTGAAATTGTACGTTAAACATCACAGCACAGTTGAACGATATATATTGCGTAGGAATTCGAAAGAGGGTGGCCAGCAGAGAGAGGTGGGATGGGCTGAGGGAAGCTGAGTGTTGGGATGTGGAATTGTAGACAAGTGGGAATGGAGTTTCTGGGCGGGAGATAGAATGATGGTCAAAGATAAAGTATTAAACATATATATATTATATATATTTGGCCTGGAGAAGCGGTTTTATGACTGAATGGAAGCTGATAATTATGAGTTTTTTTTACTCCGCTGGTCTCAGGAAGAAATTACCAGTCCTCACTATCCGAGACAGAGTCAAACCCGCGAACAAATGTATCGCTCTCGAGTTAGTTTTGTACTACAACACTGAAATAAGAATCCCATATGTTTAGTGTAGACAGAGGATAGCGAGATGTATGGTGTCTCTCTCTCTCTCTCTCTCTCTCTCTCTCTCTCTCTCTCTCTCTCTCTCTCTCTCTCTCTCTCTCTCTCTCTCTCTCTCTCTCTCTCTCTCTCTATCTATCACACACACATACACACATTAACACACATGCATTGGAAACCCCATCATTTTCTATATTACTATTTTCAAAAATGTGATCGTCTGACATAAGTTGGTAGAATTGACTTGGGAATCTATATTGTGAATTTCACCCTGGAGTTCCATGTCACATGAATGGAAACCCCAGCCAGCCTGGCCCATAGACAAGGTGTGCGTCCCAAAGTAGCATGCTGTCCAACTTTGCTACTGTATGTACAGTTTGTAAATGTACATCCTAAATGGCACCCTATTCCCTATATAGTGCACTACTTTTAATCAAAGCCATATGGGTCCTGGTCAAAAGTAGTGCACTCTAAAGGGAATATGATGCCATTAGGGATGCACACTAAGTGTGTGGTTAACCTGGAATGCATCGTTGGTTCAGCTCCTTCAGATGAAAGCAGAAGAGGCCACAGTGATGTAAGCTCTTTCTGGCAGACTCACTATACAACTACTAATAGGCTCAAAACAAACAAGAAACATTTTCTGTAATGACAATGTGAACGAAACCATGTACCTGCCTGGGACTGGTGGAAATTCCGAGAGTCAGATGGTCCACACACACACACACACACACACACACACACACACACACACACACACACACACACACACACACACACACACACACACACACACACACACACACACACACACACACACACACACACACACACACACACACACACACACACACACACACACACACACACACACACACACACAAGCTGTGTTTTTTAGTGTACCATTTTTTCCCCATAAAAAATCATATTTTCCCAAACCCCTAATCCTAACACTAAACCTAATCCTAAACCTAAATCTTAAGATTAAAATACACTATATATACAGCAGTATGTGGACACCTCTTCAAATTAGTGTATTTGGCTATTTCAGCCATACCAATTGCTGACAGGTATACAATATTGAGCACAAAGCCATACAATCCAGGGTTTTTCTACATTGTAGAATAATAGTGAAGACATCAAAACTATGAAATAACACATATGGATTCATGTAGTAAACAAAAAAGTGTTAAACAAATGAAAATATATTTGAGATTTGAGATTCTTCAAAGTAGCCACCCTTTGCCTTGATGACAGCTTTGCACACTCTTGGCATTCTCTCATGAGCTTCATGAGGTAGTTACCTGGAATGCTTTTCCAACAGTCTTGAAGTAGTTCCCATATATCCTGATCTATAATACACATATATATATATATATATATACTGTATATATACACATCTTTAAAAAAAAATATTTCCCTTTATTAATTTCCATTTCCACAAACCTCCCCCAATTGAAGTAAACTAATGGACAACAACACTTAGGCTTCTACTTCCAGCTTATACATACTAAATACATTTTACGGACACAGTATATTTTACAATACAGTAGTTATATTTTGTTTGTTTTTAGTCCTGGCCTTCCTCTACTCTGAACCTCTCTCATCCATTTCTGATGTCCATCTAGTTTGATTTCTATTTGGCATGTATTTTTAATTGTGCTGTTTCACAAAAGTTCTGAACCTATATACATTTTACGGAAACAGTATATTTTACATGAGTTATCTTGTTATTATTAGTCCCACCCCTAGACCATGCAGGTTAGTACTCAGCGTGTGCTGTGCTGTGGTCCATGTCCCCACCTAGCGATTAAATACAGGAGGGAAATCAGTTAACAGCAATTGGAAAACTGGACAAGCTTTTTTCAACTACAGTAGGTGTAATTGTTATACAACCACTACTATATAATACATGCTGAATATGTTGTGTATTGAGAAATAAACATGGCTAAATAAAACTAGGGTTAACAACTATAAACATCAAAAGCTAAGGCAAAGAGGTCTAACAACTTGTTTGGACAACAGTTAGTGAGCTAGTAAGCTCCCTCCATGTGTAAACAAATAAGGGGTGCATACTAATCAAATCAAATCAAAAATATATATAAAGCCCTTCTTACATCAGCTGATATCTCAAAGTGCTGTACAGAAACCCAGCCTAAAACCCCAAACAGCAAGCAATGGAGGTGTAGAAGCACGGTGGCTAGGAAAAACTCCCTAGAAAGGCCAAAACCTAGGAAGAAACCTAGAGAGGAACCAGGCTATGAGGGGTGGCCAGTTCTCTTCTGGCTGTGACGGGTGGAGATTATAACAGAACATGGCCAAGATGTTCAAATGTTCATAGATGACCAGCAGGGTCAAATAATAATAATCACAGTAGTTGTCGAGGGTGCAGCAAGTCAGCAACCATGTCAGTTGGCTTTTCATAGCCGATCATTCAGAGTATCTCTACCATAGTCCTTCTCTATATTAAACACCTCTGGGGACTAAAGTATCTAAGGAATGGATCCAAAACGTCTCTCTGGACCTTCAGTGTTTGTCAACATTGCCACCGCGTTTGTTTTTACCGACTTGTTCCAAAATTAAACAACTCACAAAGCGAGTGTCCTCTCACTTTGAAATGGGGGGCCACTGGGCTGTTGTGGTCAGCATATAGAACTTCACATTCTAGTACGTAACTCCCTTGAAGTTTTCAAATATGCCGCACAGGCAGAGAATCACATAGATCACATTGCGATTTTTATGTCTCAACCCGAACTGGGGTGCGAGAAAATGTTCAAACGTTTGGTTTACTGGCAGTGGCGTAGCTTCAGCCGGTGCAGCTGTACATGGGCCCGGTGGTGCAGCTGTACATGGGCCCGGTGGTGCAGCTATACATTGGCCCAGTGGTGCAGCTATACTTGGGCCCGGTGGTGCAGCTGTACATGGGCCCGGCGGTGCAGCTGTACATGGGCCTGGTGGTGCAGCTGTACATGGGCCCGGTGGTGCAGCTGTACATGGGCCCGGCGGTGCAGCTGTACATGGGCCCGGTGGTGCAGCTGTAAATGGGCCCGGTGATGCAGCTGTACATGGGCCCGGTGGTGCGGCTGTAAATGGGCCCGGCGGTGCAGCTGTACATGGGCCCGGTGATCTGCGGTGCCGCGGGCCCCCTATGTAATTTGAATACTGCCCCACCATGCCCAAGTATTAATTGTTGACGCGGGTCCATCACATCTACGATTTGACGAGAAGATCTTTCTTTAACGTAGGCTATATGATAAATGATCCCACTTGTAACGAGTACGCTGAGAGTCGGGAAGCAAGTACAGGGAGCGAGTGTTTTAATAAATAAACAAAACGATAAACACAAACAACTCACCGACATGAAACAGAGTCAATAACACCTGAGGAAAGAACCAGGGGGAGTGACAGATATAGGGGAGATAATCAGGAGTCCCAGTGAGTGTCATGAGGTGCTGATGAAGGCGCTTGGCGATGGTGACAGGTGTGAGGGATAATCAGCAGCCTGATGACCTAGAGGCCAGAGAGGGAGTATATGTGACAGCACTGATGGTTTCACCAACAAAATGTTTTTTTTGCCCCTATATAAGTCAGCATGATATTTTAATGTATTGATGACAAAAAAATCAAATTAATTTGTTAAATAAATTATATTATTCAATAGTTTCAGTACCATGATAAGATAACAAAATGCATTCTGGGATTCATTGTGCAAATACTCTCCAAAGCATTGTTTTATCTGTCATCGTTTTAAGCAACAGTTGAGGTAGTTATCAAGAAACAACAGCCGGAAAAAAAATTAAGAGAGAAAGTCGAGAATAGAAAATTACAGATTTAAAAATCAGCAATGTATCAACACAAAAGTGGAGCCCAAAAGAGGAAGGCCAAAAATGAGAAAGCAAAGGAGGTATCAAAATTAGTTAAATTAGATTCCTTTTTCAAATGCAGTTCAAGTCCAGCCTTGCTAGCAGAAGCAATGTAGCGGGACCAGAAGAGGATGTAGGTTTATCATCGCCAGCAGCAGCTTTTAGCGGGTCTAGTGAGCCAAGGCCGAGCTGTTCCATCATACCAGAAGAAGCAACTTTGACAGAGGAGGATACAGGTTGCCAGGTATCGGTGGATACGACCCTGAGCACAAGCCAGGCCAGACAAGCTATCCCCGGGCAGGGCGGGGAGGAAGAGGAGCAGGGCGAGGCTAGAATCGTGGCTGCTGAGGAAACAGGTGGAAGTGGGACAGACGGCCTTTTTACCTCTCCAACAGTCAGGGGGCATTATGCAAAAAATGTGGATGCAAAAGTTAAACGGCACATTATTGCATTAGTGTCGTGTAAGCCTACTGGCCCATTCCCAAGAGAGGATGAAAGGCGGTGTTTTTCCGAGTCGTATTACACCACTACAACCAAGGCTGGAATCAAATGACCACGTACATGGCTATGTTATTCGGCCAAGCCAGATTCCGCGTATTGTGAGCCTTGCTGGCTGTTCGGAGATCGGAGTGCCCTTTTCTTATCTGATGCATGGGTGAATGGGGTGAGAGATTGGCGCCATCTAACATCCAAAATAGCATGTCATGAGACATCCCAGATTCACATGTGTGCCTGTTTGGTATATGAGCAATGGAAGCTCAATGACACTATTGACGCAGAAATGGAGAGAGGCGTGCGTAATGCAGCAGATTCCTGGCGACAGCTGTTGGAGCGCATAGTTAATGTAACTCTCACACTTGCATCATGTAATTTGGCGTTCAGAGGGCTCCGTGAAAAGCTGTGGCAGGCCAACAGTGGGGATTTTCTCAGTATAATTGAAGTGCTGTCATTTTACAACCCAGTTCTGAAATAACTTTTAGAACACCCCGCAGGATCCGTTAACTATTTCAGTCCTCAAATCCAAAATGAGCTGATTTATATCTTAGCCGAGTGAGTGAAGTGTGACATTCAGAAAGAGATGCAGGAAGCCTTGTTATTTTATACTATTATGGACACCACACCAGATGTATCCAAAGTAGACTAGTTAAGCCAAGTTTATCGCTATGTCAGAGTGATGAGGGATGCAAATAATGTCGCCACAGATCTGACCATCACAGAGTCGTTTTGGGATTTCTGGAGACTGCTGACACATCAGCAGCTGAGCTTCAACATAAAATCCTGGGTAGCATAGAGGATAATGGGCTGGATATTTCAAAATGTCGTGGGCAGGGGTATGATGGAGCTGCTAACATGAGCGGGGTCTATTCGGGTGTGCAGGCCAGAATATCCTAAAAAGAGCCACTTGCTGTTTATGTGCATTGCGCAGCGCACCATCTTAACCTGGCTCTCAACGACTCTGTCACAAATGTGCCAGAGATTAAACAGTTTTATGATACTGTTGAACTGTTATACACCTTCTTTGGGCATAGCATAAACAGATGGTCAATGTTGGGTGGTATATTTGATTTTTCATCAGAAAAAGAAAATTAAACTCTAAAACGACTGTGTCCCACCCGCTGGTCATCTAGATATGAGTCCCTTTCCGCCCTGAGATACAGATATGTGGACATAATGAAGGCACTCACCAAGATTGTGCTTTTAAGTGGTAAGAAGGACGAGAGGGGTGATGCAGCAGAACAGAAAAATAAAATGGTTTTAGAAAATGTGAACGTCGTCTCCAAAATGATACAGGCCAAAGACGCAGACATGCACAGGGCAGTCAGCCTACTCAAGGACATGATAGAGGTCCTGTCCAGAATCCGACAGGATTTTGAGAAGGCCAAAGTCACTGCAAAGACCCATGCTGACAAATGGGGAGCTCAGAACGCATTTGAAGACCCTCGGAGAAGGAAGGCGAGGCGTCATTTTGATTAGCTATGTGAGGACGAGCAGCTGTCTGATGGGGAGAGTAGTTTAATAGTCAACATCTTTAATGCAAACCTTTACATCGTTATCCACGAGCTGTCAAACAGATTTAAAAGTCCGCGGGCAACATCGAGTCTGTTTGACTCCATCCATCCCACTACCCTGGCCAACGCAGTTGATGATGCGTTCTACAAGACCGTCGACCGGCTAGCTGAACATTACAGCAACGATATATCAGCAAGCTTCCCTGGTCAATTACTCTCTTTCAGGGGCTGTTTTTATAAGGAAATAGCAAAGTGCACTACAGTGAGAGACCTGGAAGATAATTTGGCCAAAGAAAATTAAAATGGCTCAACCGAATGAAGAAAACAAACACTTGCGAACTGATTTAAACCTTCACAAAAGTTTTGAACAGGCTATATTGGAAGGAGAACCTTTGCCCCATTCTGAGGTCCTGAGAGCAGGTTTATGCTGCCATGTTTGAATGCTCTGCTTGATTGATTTACTGGTGTTTTTGATATAGGCCTCTGTGGGAGGCAGATCATTTGAAATACCCGTATGTCAGTTTTGCCACCATGCATAACTTCAGCGAACATGGACTGGGTCATTAGCTGTGTTTCTGTGTTTCTGTCAAAAGATTGATCTATATGTTTGTTTTATAATATAGGCTATTGCCTATTATTTGCAGATAAAATAGGGTGTTTTTTGATCGCTTTGTGCTTCCGTGGCGCTGATAGACTTATACGGGTTAATTTCTGACCGCTGTCCATGGTGCTCAATGTATTGGCTATATTGCGGCTTCTCTGGCAACAGCTTCAAATGTGCCCTTAGATTAGGTTCTGCTCTGCTGTTACAGTGTTTAGTAATATTAACACACAGCCTTACCAACAATATTATTTACATTTTAAGGGGAATATGGGTGGTGATAGGGGCCCATCATTTTTTTGGTTACCTGGGCCCGTCATGATTAAGCTACGCTACTGTGTACTGGCATTGAGTACAATTTCCACACTTGTAGTTGACTGTGGGAATATGCAGGAGCATGGTCTTGTTTGCGCCTTGGCTGTTGTCGGATTGGACGACACTGTCTTTAATGTTGTTAACTCTATTGTAGGCAGCAGGCAGCAGGCAGCAGGCAGCAGGCAGCAGACAGCAGGCAGCAGGCAGCAGGCTGAAGGTTATTCCCTTGAGTCTAAGCGTAGAATATGCCAATGTCTTTTAATGATGCCAAATAGTTGTAAACTTTGTGGGGTGTAGGTAGTGATGAGTTGGATAGGTCTTGCTCTCTAGGGCTTGTGGGCTTGTGGGGTGTAGGTAGTGATGAGTTGGATAGGTCTTGCTCTCTAGGGCTTGTGGGCTTGTGGGGTGTAGGTAGTGATGAGTTGGATAGGTCTTGCTCTCTAGGGCTTGTGGGCTTGTGGGGTGTAGGTAGTGATGAGTTGGATAGGTCTTGCTCTCTAGGGCTTGTGGGCTTGTGGGGTGTAGGTAGTGATGAGTTGGATAGGTCTTGCTCTCTAGGGCTTGTGGGCTTGTGGGGTGTAGGTAGTGATGAGTTGGATAGGTCTTGCTCTCTAGGGCTTGTGGGCTCAGCAGTTGTGCTCTAGGAACATCCATGAGTTTCCTTTCAGCCATGTCTGACTGTATCCCTTTACATGCTTGCAAAAAAACAGAAAATAACTTATTTACATAAGTATTCAGACCCTTTGCTATGAGACTCGAAATTGAGCTCAGGTGCACCCTGTTTCCATTGATCATCCTTGAGATGTTTCTACAACTTGATTGGAGTCCACCTGTGGTAAATTCAATTGATGAGACATGAGTTGGAAAGGCACACACCTGTCTATATAAGGTCCCACAGTTGATAATGCACGTCAGAGCAAAAACCAAACCATGAGGTCAAAGGAAATGTCCATAAAGCTCCAAGACAGGATTGTGTCGAGGCACAGATCTGAGGAAGGGTAGCAAAAACTGTCTGCAGCATTGAAGATCCCCAAGAACACCGTGGCCTCCATCATTCTTAAATGGAAGAAGTTTGGAACGACCAAGACTCATCCTAGAGCTGGCCGCCCGGCCAAGCTGAGCAATCAGGGGATTTGTCAGGGAGGTGGTCAAGAACCCGGTGGTCACTCTGACAGAGCTCCAGAGTTCCTCTGTGGAGATGGGAGAACCTTCCAGAAGGACAACCATCTCTGCAGCAGTCCACTAATCAGGCCTTTATGGTAGAGTGGCCAGATGGAAGCCATTCCTCAGTAAAAGGCAGATGACAGCCCGCTTGGAGTTTGCCAAACGTCACCGAAAGAGAAACAAGATTCTCTGGTCTAAGGAAATCAAGATTGAACTCTTTGGCCTGAATACCAAGTGTAACATCTGGAGGAATCCTGCCACCATCCCTACGGTGAAGCATGGTGGTGGCAGCATCATGCTGTGGGGATGTTTTTCAGCGGCAGGGACTGGAAAACTAGTCAGGATCAAGGGAAAGATGAAAGGAGCAAAGTACAGAGAGATTATTGATGAAAACCTGCTCTCAGGACCTCAGACTGGGGCAAAGGTTCTCCTTCCAATATAGCCTGTTCAAAACTTTTGTGAAGGTTTAAACCAGTTCGCAAGTGTTTTTTTTTATTAATTCGGTTGAGCCATTGTCTTTGACCAAATTAACATCTAACTGTAATGTTGTGTTTTCCTCTATGTAATATCCAGCTCGTACTTTTTAAACAATGGCTTGACTTACTTTTGATATTACCTAAATAAAGTTGATGAACTTTTGTGAAGGTTTGGTGCGGTGGGGCTATTAGCCTTTTATACTGCAGTCCTATGATATGAAGGCAGTGCACTCCAATGCTCAACTGTCTCTGAAGAATGTTTCAGGCCTACCAGTGTTACTCCTATAATCCAAAAATATAACACTTATCTTTATAAAAAATATTCGGAATAAAAAATGACAAATGACCTCCTGTACGCCCATCTGTATAAGAAACACAGTAGCCTGTCTGACAGGTATACAGGATACATGCTGGTGTTGTAGCATGTCCTCGGCATATCTCCATATCTCTCTCACTCTAAACCTAGCTTCCTTTATATGTGTTTGTTTAGTATTAATATTATACAGTGGACCCCTAAGCCTACATGCCCTGATGCATTTAGTGCTCAAATCTCTGACAGCTGAACCATGTTTGAGTAAAGTAAAATCAAATTAAACAATAGGCTACACAGTTTTGCATATGTTACACATCAAAACACATGCAATGTGTCTCATTTGACCAATATGCCTCATTTATTGACGTCTCTGTGTGGGTAGACACCCTAATGACCCACAATGCATATGGATTAATGGTACATTTCTCAAAATGTCAGCTGAATTCAAATCTTCCCAGTCACTTGTCCAGCTCCAAGGTTTCAGAACATAAACCCTGATGAGTTTGATCTGTCTTTTTAATTGTGTGCTCCATATTCAGTTTGAGGTTTTACAGTGCATTTGGAAAGTATTCAGACCCCTTGACTTTTTCTAAAATGATTTAAAAAAATGTCCCTCATCAATCTACACACAATACCCCCCAAGAGTGTGCACAGCTGTCATCAAGGCAAAGGGTGGCTACGTTGAAGAATCTCAAATATAACATATATTTAGATTTTGTTAACACTTTTTTGGTTACTATATGATTCCATATGTGTTATTTCATAGTTTTGATGTCTTCACTATTATTCTACAACGTAGAAAATATTACAAATAAAGAAAAACCCTGGAATGAGTAGGTGTGTCCAAGCATTTGACGGGTAGTGTATATGTATAGTATATAAAATACGCTTTCCAGTGACGCTGACTCACCCAATGATGAAGATGAAGTGTTGGATACTCACTGGTGATGGTCGATGCACTAGTGGCAATATCTCCAGATAAGCTACTATGAAAACCAGTGCTGTTTGCTCAGAATCACTCAAAAGTAGAATTAGGGGGAGGGGCTTCTACAGACAGATCAGTCTTCTCTTTTCAGCAGTAGTCATTTGCTTTCCAAACAGTAGGCCTATGTTTATCTCGCGATTGTATTTTGGAATTTGTGAAATACAAAACTGACAGCCACAACCAACTATAGAAATATAATCCGTAAATGTCAGGACTGGCAGCCACTGCTAGTGTACCCATGAGTTTAACTTTCAAAAGACCAGGGTTAAAGGTTTCAAAATACTTCTATGGATCATATCTACGGCCACAATGCAACAAGAGGTTCTATATATGGCGTGCCTGCTTCCAAAACCGTGGCCTTTCCCGACTGTAACTGATAAAACTTAATCCACAACTAGATTTTTTAGAAGCTATTGAGCCTCTGTAGCTAAATGTCCAATGAGGAGTCAAATGTTCAGACAGAAGTCAAATGTTTTTTTGACTAATTTTGGCAAAATGATTTGAGTTTATCAGGATGCTGCAGCATCCCGACTTCCTGCGACTATGGAGAGAGAGAAGAGACAAAGTAGAGGTTGAGATGTTCTCTGGTTGGGAATGAGCATCCCTGCTTCCTGCGACTATGGAGAGAGAGAAAAGACAAAGTAGAGGTTGAGATTTTCTCTGGTTGGGAATGAGACAGTAGATGGCAATATTGCATTAGAAAGGTGTGTGAGTGTGTTTGTGTGTGTGTGTGTGTGAGAGAGAGAGAGAGAGAGAGAGAGAGAGAGAGAGAGAGAGAGAGAGAGAGAGAGAGAGAGAGAGAGAGAGAGAGAGAGAGAGATGTCAAATCCCGAAGGCATGCCCTGTGATGACGCACACACACACGCACGCACACACGCACACATACACACACACCCTGGTTAAGTGGTTGGGGCAGGACTGTGCACATTAGGCGGGGGATACAACATGGCTGGGTTGAGGACCGTCGATAGATGATGATGAGCGACCGTGCACGCACTGTGTTTGGGGGTGTTAGCCTTCCTCTTCACCAGACACGCACGCTTCCCTTCCAGCTGAGTTCATTCGTGTTCGGTTACTGGAGACCTTCAGAAGTGTTTCCTTTGGGAAGGAGAGACCACAGATCAGTCCAGGAGCAGAGACCGGACAGGAGCAACGAACGGATCTATGGCCTAGCGTCTCCTCACGCGCTCCTTTCATCTGAGAACTGAGAGAGATTGCTGAAGACAATAAAGCAACAGTAGACTAGAGGCAGAAAGAACTTGATTGGTTGATGCTTGTTTCTCTTCTCTAAAATGTTGGCTCTTTTTTGAAGTTACGTTCACTGATTTCTGGGAGCACCCCCCCCCCCCCCCCCCCCCCCATCGCGTTCACCTGATGGTCCTGGAGGACTTTTCTTCTTCACAAGAGTTGTTGACGCACAGCCCACTAACCCCTGGATGTTGACAGCACCCTTTCCAGACCCTCATCTCGTTCATAGTTCTCTCTCGCTCTCTCGTTTCTGAGTGAAAACTACAAAAATAAGTGAGAAACACCGCGCCACTTGCGCACCGAACATCTCTCTTTCCGTCTGCGTGATCAAAAGCCACGGGGAAGGAAGAAAAAGGAAGCGAGAGAGACAGGGAGCGAGAGGCACATAGTGTGACGGGAGGAGGAAACGTATGTTTTGATGTTTGGGATCCAGGAGAACATCCAGAGGAGCGGGAGTGTTATGAAAGAAGAGCCCTTGTTGACCGGGATGAACGCCGTGCGGAGCTGGATGCAGGGCGCCGGGCTGCTGGACGCCAACACAGCCGCCCAGAGGTAAGCCCGAGGTGGCTAGCCAGTCAACACTGGCCCCGGGGAACGGAGAAGATATATATTGGAGGTTTTTATCCCAGACCCGTTGTCTTAGACGTACCACGTGTGTTTTGGGACAACATTGCGCTCCCTATGGACTGTTGGTTTCCTTTTCTAAGCATATAGCCTAATATTGACTTGGGGGGTTTGATTGTAGCTTGCAGGCTTCATGTCTGTGATTGAAGCTAGGCTAAAGCATAGCTTACACACTGGTTTCGTTTCTGTTCATTGTAACTTATTCAGGTAGCCTATTAGCTAGTAGCCGATCAAATCAATCAAAATAAACACTATCCAAAGGATTTAAACATGTCAGACACAGGCCTAATTTAACAGCTTAGTTATTTATTTATAATGACACGTCAATAATTATAACGCAGTAAAACAATAATACATTCATTATTTTCGAGACACGTTGATTATTACAGTCTGTCGACAATTAGTATTATTTATTGTTATTTGACCTTATTTAACTAGGCAAAAGGTCCCCACATCTAGCATTGGTTATCCATATAGCGACCAAATCCCAACTATTCGTATAGGGTAAGGCTATACTTTGACAAATTGTAAATAATCTTTGTTTGGCACATAACTCTTTTCAGACATGTGCAAATGACCTAGTGGAATTATGACATTTCAGCCTGAATTTATTTTCATAATTGTTTAAAATGTAAAATAAAAGTCAAGATATATTGACAATTTCGGGGGCCAGAATTGTAGCGTTTTACTCTTTTACTTCGAATTGTTGAAATCATGTGTAATTCAGTGGCATCCATGTGAAAGTTGTGGTAATGGGGCTTGGTGCTGCTTGTATCCGCAGCGGAGTGGCTCTAGCCCGGGCACATTTCGAGAAACAACCGCCCTCCAACCTTCGCAAATCCAACTTCTTCCACTTCGTGCTGGCTCTGTACGACAGACAAGGGCAGCCGGTGGAGATAGAGAGAACCAGCTTCGTTGGATTTGTTGAAAAGGAAAAGGTGAGTTTTCCCAAAACATTATGAAAGCCATACCCCTATCAGCAGCATATATATATATTGATTTGACATCTGCAGCAGTTCCTTTACATGCATGAGGCTTATGAATATATTGCTTAATTTATTACTACAATTAAAAATACAAATGTTGTCTTACAATAATTTTAATAGATATGGTTTTGAGTTGTTTTTATATTAGTTTGAACTACATGGAAGGAACCATTCGATACTTTGTGTGGTATTTATTATTCATATCTTTGACCCACAACCCGCCGCTGTCCGCGTCGATCATTTGCTCATATTCCAGCGTTGTAACGATAAATTGTATCATAACTTATTGCTATTGACAATATTACAGCATTAAACGTTTAGAATTATTTATGCAAGTCTGTAATTGTCGCCAGAAAACTCTTTTTAGACATGCAAATTTTTTTCAGTAGGATATTGTTCCAGTATTAAAATCGAATATTTTTGGTTAATTAAACACAAATATAATTTATTAGTACGGTATTATACGCCGGCGTTCTGTTGCCTAACTGTAGTCATATCACTTTTACATGGCTCTAAGGCACTGAATTCATTCCCATGAGTTACATTTATCGTGGGACATATTTTGAAAATTATTTACATATAGTTTAAAAAAAGTTGTTATATCGTTTCTGATATTGATATCGAAATATATATTTGGTACGTTTAAAGACAGCCTTTTGTAAATCTGTGTGTGTAGTGGGTGTTGTTCTTTGTGACCTGACTGACTGTGTGTGTGTTGGCAGGAAACGTCAGGGGAAAAGACCAACAATGGGATACAGTACAGGCTACTGCTCCTATACAGCAATGGTACGGTCAGCACACACACACCCCCTCACACACACACACACACACACACACACACACACACCCCCTCACACACACATTTATTACATACCAATCCACCAGGGAATTCCAATGCAATTGAATTAATTTGAATGAAATATATGGGATAAAAATTGACAGTAATTGCAAATGTGTTATTAACATACGAAAATAACATTGATTGTTATTATTATAAAAAGTATTAATTTAATGTATGCATTACTATTAGCCTATTAATATACACTACCGTTCAAAAGTTTGGGGTCACTTAGAAATGTCCTTGTTTTCCATGAAAACATACATGAAATGAGTTGCAACATGAATAGGAAATACAGTCAAGACATTGACAAGGTTCTAAATAATGATTTTTAATTGAAATAATAATTGTGTCCTTCAAACTTTTCTGTCGATAAAAATAATCCTCCATTTGCAGCAATTACATCCTTGCCGACCTTTGGCATTCTAGTTGTCAATTTGTTGAGGTAATCTGAAGAGATTTCACCCCATGCTTCCCAAAGCAACTCCCACAAGTTGTATTTGTTTGATGGGCACTTCTTACGTACCAAACGGTCAAGCTGCTCCCACAACAGCTCAATGGGGTTGAGATCCAGTGACTGCTGGCCACTCCATTATAGACAGAATACCAGCTGACTGCTTCTTCCCTAAATAGTTCTTGCATAGTTTGGAGCTTTAGGTCATTGTCCTGTTGTAGGTGGAAATTGGCTCCAATTAAGCGCTGTCCACAGGGTATGGCATGGCGTTGCAAAATGGAGTGATAGCCTTCCTTCTTCAAGATCCCTTTTACCCTGTACAAATCTCCCACTTTACCACCACCAAACTACCCAGACCATCACATTGCCTCCACCACCTCTGTACGCCTATGTAGATATTCCATAAAAAATCTGCCGTTTCCAGCTACAATAGTCATTTACAACATTAACAATGTCTACACTGTATTTCTGATCAAGTTGATGTTATTTTAATGGACAAAAAAAATGCTTTTCTTTCAAAACAAGGACATTTCTAAGTGACCCAAAACTTTTGACGTTAGTGTATATCTTTTTTTTAATATGAACTTTTTGTAGAGCATGCCACAGACTTATGTGCTCTACAAAAAATGGGCAATCTTCTATCTCTATTAACAATAACAAATCCAGAATATTGTATTTTAATTTAATCTGAAACCGAAATGACCATTAGCTCCATGAATACTAATAGCGTACATACATACAGTACAGGCTAACTATCTTTGTATGTTTCTCTATGTATCTCTCTAACATCTCTCTTTACAGTATCTCTCTTTCTTTTTACTGTATATCTCTCTCTTTACTGTATATCTCTCTCGCTTTACTGAATATCTCTCTCTCTACTGTATATATATCTCTATTTACTGTATATCTCTCTCTTTACTGTATCTCTCTCTCTACTGTACATTCCTCTCTCTTTACTGTATCTCTCTCTCTCTTTACTGTATCTCTCTCTCTCTCTTTACTGTATATCTCTCTCTCTTTATTGTATATATTTTCCTTTTTACTGTATCTCTCTCTCTCTTTACTGTATATCTCTTTCTTTTAACTGTATATCTCTCTCTCTCTCTCTTTACTGTCATTTTCTCTTTACTGTTTATCTCTCTCTATACTGTCATTCTCTCTCTTTACTGTATATCTCTCTCTCTTTACTGTATCTCACTCTCTCTCTCTTTACTGTATATCTCTCTCTTTACTGTATATCTGTCTCTCTCTTTACTGTATATATCTCTCTCTTTACTGTATATCTCTTTCTTTTTACTGTATATATACTGTATATCTCTCTCTTTACTGTATCTCTCTCTCTCTCTTTACTGTATCTCTCTCTCCTTTACTGTATATATCTCTCTTTATTGTATATATTTTCCTTTTTACTGTATATCTCTCTCTCTTTACTGTATATCTCTTTCTTTTAACTGTATCTCTCTCTCTCTCTTTACTGTCATTCTCTCTTTACTGTATATCTTTCTCTTTACTGCCATTCTCTCTCTTTACTGTATATCTCTCTCTTTACTGTATATCTGTCTCTCTCTTTTCTGTATCTGGCTCTCTCTTTACTGTATATCTCTTTCTTTTTACTATATATCTGTATCTCTCTCTTTACTGTCATTCTCTCTCTCTTTACTGTCATTCTCTCTCTCTTTACTATATCTGTCTCTCTCTTTACTGTATCTGTCACTCTCTTTGCTGTATATCTCTCTCTTTACGGTATCTCTCTCTTTACTGTATATCTCTCTCTCTCTTTACTGTGTCTCTCTCTCTCTCTCTGCTGTATATATCTCTACTGTATATCTTTCTCTTTATTGTATCTCTCTCCTACTGTATCTCTCTGTCTTTACTGTATCTCTCTCTCTTTACTGTATATCTTTACTGTATATATTTCCTTTTTACTGTATATCTCTTTCTTTTAACTGTTTATCTCTCTCTATACTGTCATTCTCTTTCTTTACTGTATATCTCTCTCTCTTTACTGTATCTCACTCTCTCTCTCTTTACTGTATATCTCTCTCTTTACTGTATATATGTCTCTCTCTTTACTGTATATATCTCTCTCTTTACTGTATATCTTTTTCTTTTTACTGTATATATACTGTATATCTCTCTCTTTACTGTATCTCTCTCTCTCTCTTTACTGTATCTCTCTCTCCTTTACTGTATATATCTCTCTTTATTGTATATATTTTCCTTTTTACTGTATATCTCTCTCTCTCTTTACTGTATATCTCTTTCTTTTAACTGTATCTCTCTCTCTCTCTTTACTGTCATTCTCTCTTTACTGTATATCTTTCTCTTTACTGCCATTCTCTCTTTTACTGTATATCTCTCTCTTTACTGTATATCTGTCTCTCTCTTTTCTGTATCTGGCTCTCTCTTTACTGTATATCTCTTTCTTTTTACTATATATCTGTATCTCTCTCTTTACTGTCATTCTCTCTCTCTTTACTGTCATTCTCTCTCTCTTTACTATATCTGTCTCTCTCTTTACTGTATCTGTCACTCTCTTTGCTGTATATCTCTCTCTTTACGGTATCTCTCTCTTTACTGTATATCTCTCTCTCTCTTTACTGTGTCTCTCTCTCTCTCTCTGCTGTATATATCTCTATTTACTGTATATCTTTCTCTTTATTGTATCTCTCTCCTACTGTATCTCTCTGTCTTTACTGTATCTCTCTCTCTTTACTGTATATCTTTCTCGCTTTACTGTATATATTTCCTTTTTACTGTATATCTCTTTCTTTTAACTGTTTATCTCTCTCTATACTGTCATTCTCTCTCTTTACTGTATATCTCTCTCTCTTTACTGTATCTCACTCTCTCTCTCTTTACTGTATATCTCTCTCTTTACTGTATATCTGTCTCTCTCTTTACTGTATATATCTCTCTCTTTACTGTATATCTCTTTCTTTTTACTGTATATATACTGTATATCTCTCTCTTTACTGTATCTCTCTCTCTCTCTTTACTGTATCTCTCTCTCCTTTACTGTATATATCTCTCTTTATTGTATATATTTTCCTTTTTACTGTATATCTCTCTCTCTTTACTGTATATCTCTTTCTTTTAACTGTATCTCTCTCTCTCTCTTTACTGTCATTCTCTCTTTACTGTATATCTTTCTCTTTACTGCCATTCTCTCTCTTTACTGTATATCTCTCTCTTTACTGTATATCTGTCTCTCTCTTTTCTGTATCTGGCTCTCTCTTTACTGTATATCTCTTTCTTTTTACTATATATCTGTATCTCTCTCTTTACTGTCATTCTCTCTCTCTTTACTGTCATTCTCTCTCTCTTTACTATATCTGTCTCTCACTTTACTGTATCTGTCACTCTCTTTGCTGTATATCTCTCTCTTTACGGTATCTCTCTCTCTCTCTCTGCTGTATATATCTCTATTTACTGTATATCTTTCTCTTTATTGTATCTCTCTCCTACTGTATCTCTCTGTCTTTACTGTATCTCTCTCTCTTTACTGTATATCTTTCTCGCTTTACTGTATATATTTCCTTTTTACTGTATATCTCTTTCTTTTAACTGTATATCTCTCTCTCTTTACTGTCATTATCTCTCTCTTTACTGTATATCTCTCTCTCTTTACTGTATATCTCTCTCTCTTTACTGTATATGTCTCTCTCTTTACTGTCATTCTCTCTCTATTTACTCTATCTCTCTCCCTCTTTACTGTATATCTGTCTGTCTCTCTCTTTTCTGTATCTGTATCTCTCTTTACTGTATATCTCTCTGTCTACTGTATCTCTCTCTGTCTACTGTATCTCTCTCTCTCTTTACTGTATATATCTCTCTTTACTGCATATCTTCTCTACTGTATCTCTCTCTCTCTTTACTGTATCTCTCTCTCTCTTTACTGTATCTCTCTCTCTTTACTGTATATATCTCTTTTTACTGTATATCTCTCTGTACTGTGTATCTCTCTTTACTGTATATATCTCTCTCTTTACTGTATATCTCTCTTTACTGTCTCTCTCTGTCTCTACTGTCTCTCTCTCTCTCTCTTTTTACTGTATCTCTCTCTCTCTCTCTACTGTATCTCTCTGTCTATAGGTATCAGGACAGAGCAGGACTTTTACGTGCGCCTCATCGATTCCATGACCAAACAGGTACCATCTCTTTCATGAAAGGCAATGTGTGTGTGGGTACGTGTGTGTGTCTGTGTGTGTGTGACTCAGGTCTGAGAGCATGTAGTGTGGTTGGCGAGAGGTGAAACTGGACCGAGGATGTTGGAAGAGGTGCTGGAAGGGCCAGATGGTGCACTATACTACAGTCTGGCAGACCAACTGCTCACACACACACACACATGCACACGCACACGAACACGCACATGCACACACACACACACACACACACACACTTACACACACACATACACATTATGTATCTCATGCTACCAGATGAAAACCACTTGGCAAACTCTATTTTACTAACAAACCAAACCTCTCTCTCACTCTCACTCTCACTCTTACTCTCTCAATTCAATTCAAAGGGCTTTATTTACTTGGAAACATATGTTTACATTGCCAAAATAAGTGAGGTAGATAATATACAAAAGTAAAATAAACAATTAAACCTGAACAGTAAACATAACACTCACAGAAGCTCCAAAGGAATAGACATATTTCAAATGTCATGTTATATACAGTATATATGTAACAGTATAACTTTACGGCGTCCCCTCGCCCCGACACGGGCGCGAACCAGGGACCCTCTGCACACATCAACAACGGTCGCCCACGAAGCATCGTTACCCATCGCTCCACAAAGGCCACGGCCCTTGCAGAGCAAGGGGCAACACTACTTCTAGGTTTCAGAGCAAGTGACGTAACTGATTGAAACGCTACTAGCGCGTACCCGCTAACTAGCTAGCCATTTCACATCCGTTACACTCACCCCCCTTTCAACCTCCTCCGCAGCAACCAGGGTCAACAGCATCAATGTAACAGTATAACTTTAGTACGTCCCCTCGCCCCGACACGGGCGTGAACCAGGGACCCTCTGCACACATCAACAACGGTCGCCCACGAAGCATCGTTACCCATCGCTCCACAAAGGCCGCAGCCCTTGCAGAGCAAGGGGCAACACTACTTCTAGGTTTCAGAGCAAGTGACGTAACTGATTGAAACGCTACTAGCGCGTACCCGCTAACTAGCTAGCCATTTCACATCCGTTACATATACAGTGTTGTAACGATGTGCAAATAGTTAAAGTACAAAACGGAAAATAAATCAACATAAATATTGGTTGTATTTACAATGTTGTTTGTTCTTAACAAATCTTGCTGCTGTGATTGCATACTGTGGTATTTCACATAATAGATATGGGAGTTCATCAAAATTGGATTTGTTTTCTTTCTCTCTCTCTCTCTCTCTCTCTCTCTCTCTCTCTCTCTCTCTCTCTCTCTCTCTCTCTCTCTCTCTCTCTCTCTCTCTCTCTCTCTCTCTCTCTCTCTCTCTCTCTCTCTCTCTCTCTCTCTCTCTCTCTCCCCAGGCAATCACCTATGAGGGACAGGATAAGAACCCTGAAATGTGTCGGGTTTTAATGACTCATGAGATCATGTGCAGGTAAGATAGATATGCGTGCTGAGAGGGAGACAGAAAGAAAAAGACAGAAAGAAAGAAAAATAAGGAAAGGAAGAGAGAGAGGGATTATGCAAACACAAATTCTGTGTGTGTGTGTGTGTGTGTGCGTGTGTCTCCCCCAGGTACAGTCAGAAGATCGGTTTATTCAGAAACTGCTTGTCAGTCTGCTTCCCCCTCCCCCTGTACCCAGAATGCAACGCTCCCCAGGTCCAGTGGGACCACAGCATGACCCAGTTCTGAGAGGGAGAGAAAGAGAGAGAGATAAATAGGGGGGGGCAAAGGAAGAGACGGGGAGAGGAGGTCAAGAGATAATGAGATATAGGGAGGGAAAGGGGGAGAGAGAGGTAGAGAGAGGGGGGGTGCAGAGAGAGAGGGAGCAGAGAGAGAGGAGGCAGAGAGAGAGGGGGGCAGAGAGATGGGGAGCAGAGAGAGAGGGGGTGCAGAGAGAGAGGAAGCAGAGAGAGAGGGGGCAGAGAGAGAGGGGGCAGAGAGAGAGGGAGCAGAGAGAGAGCGGGCAGAGAGAGAGGGGGAAGAGAGAGAGGGGGAGCAGAGAGCGAGGGGGTGCAGAGAAAGAGTGGGCAGAGAGAGAGGGGGCAGAGAGAGAGGGGGGCAGAGATGAAGGTAAGAAGAAGGGAGGGGGGACAGGAGGGAAGTGGAAAGAGAGACAGGGAGAACTTGTGAGAAATAGAGAAGATAAGATGTCTGGTTTTCTAATGATGTCAGAATAGAGACATGGTGCTAACTGAGAATAGAGACATGGTGCTAACAGAGAATAGAGACATGGTGCTAACAGAGAATAGAGACATGGTGCTAACTGAGAGTAGAGACATGGTGCTAACTGAAAATAGAGACGTGGTGCTAACTGAGAATAGAGACATGGTGCTAACTGAGCATAGAGACGTGGTGCTAACAGAGAATAGAGACATGATGCTAACAGAGAATAGAGACATGGTGCTAACAGAGTATAGAGACATGGTGCTAACTGAGAATAGAGACGTGGTGCTAACTGAGAATAGAGACATGGTGCTAACAGAGGATAGAGACGTGGTGCTAACTGAGAATAGAGACATGGTGCTAACTGAGAATAGAGACGTGGTGCTAACAGAGAATAGAGACATGGTGCTAACAGAGAATAGAGACATGGTGCTAACAGAGAATAGAGACATGGTGCTAACTGAGAATAGAGACGTGGTGCTAACAGAGAATAGAGACGTGGTGCTAACTGAGAATAGAGACATGGTGCTAACTGAGAATAGAGACATGGTGCTAACAGAGAATAGAGACGTGGTGCTAACTGAGAATAGAGACGTGGTGCTAACAGAGAATAGAGACACGGTGCTAACTGAGAATAGAGACATGGTGCTAACAGAGAATAGAGACGTGGTGCTAACTGAGAATAGAGACATGGTGCTAACAGAGAATAGAGACATGGTGCTAACAGAGAATATATATATATCTTTCTCCCCTCTAACCTATATATCTATATCTCTCCCCTCTCCCTATCTCTCTCTCTCTTCCCTCTCCCTATCTCTCTCTCTCTCTTCCCTCTCCCTATATGTCTCTCTCTCTCTCTCTCTCCCCTCTCCCTATATATCTCTCTCTCTCTTCCCTCTCCCTATATGTCTTTCTCTCTCTTCCTCTCCCTATTTGGGCGGGGAAGACCTGCCACCTGCCGCCCCTATATGGGTAGCCTTGGTAGCCTAGTGGTGGGAGCTGACAAGGCAAACATCTGTCGTTCTGCCACTGAACAAGGCAGTTAACCCACTGTTCCAAGGCCGTCATTGAAAATAAGAATTAGTTCTTAACTGACTTGCCTAGTTAAATAAAGGTAAAATAAAAATATCTCTCTCTCCCATCTCCCTCTCTCTATCTCTCTCTTTCTCTCTCCCCCTCCCTATATACAGTGACGGGGGAAAGTATTTGATCCCCTGCTGATTTTGTACGTTTGCCCACTGACAAAGAAATGATCAGTCTATAATTTTAATGGTAGGTTTATTTGAACAGTGAGAGACAGAATATCAACAAAAAAATCCAGAAAAACGCATGTCAAAAATGTTATGAATTGATTTGCATTTTAATGAGGGAAATAAATATTTGACCCCTCTGCAAAACATGACTTAGTACTTGGTGGAAAAACCCTTGTTGGCAATCACAGAGGTCAGACGTTTCTTGTAGTTGGCCACCAGGTTTGCACACATCTCAGGAGGGATTTTGTCCCACTCCTCTTTGCAGATCTTCTTCAAGTCATTAAGGTTTCGAGGTTGACGTTTGGCAACTCGAACCTTCAGCTCCCTCCACAGATTTTCTATGGGATTAAGGTCTGGAGACTGGCTAGGCCACTCCAGGACCTTAATGTGCTTCTTCTTGAGCCACTCCTTTGTTGCCTTGGCTGTGTGTTTTGGGTCATTGTCATGCTGGAATAACCATCCACGACCCATTTTCAATACCCTGGCTGAGGGAAGGAGGTTTTCACCCAAGATTTGACGGTACATGGCCCCGTCCATCGTCCCTTTGATGCGGTGAAGTTGTCCTGTCCCCTTAGCAGAAAAACACCCCCAAAGCATAATGTTTCCACCTCCATGTTTGACGGTGGGGATGGTGTTCTTGGGGTCATAGGCAGCATTCCTCCTCCTCCAAACACGGCAAGTTGAGTTGATGCCAAAGAACTCCATTTTGGTCTCATCTGACCACAACACGTTCACCCAGTTGTCCTCTGAATCATTCAGATGTTCATTGGCAAACTTCAGACGGGCATGTATATGTGCTTTCTTGAGCAGGGGGACCTTGCGGGCGCTGCAGGATTTCAGTCCTTCACGGCGTAGTGTGTTACCAATTGTTTTCTTGATGACTATGGTCCCAGCTGCCTTGAGATCATTGACAAGATCCTCCTGTGTAGTTCTGGGCTGATTCCTCACCGTTCTCATGATCATTGCAACTCCACGAGGTGAGATCTTGCATGGAGCCCCAGGCTGAGGGAGATTGACAGTTCTTTTGTGTTTCTTCCATTTGCGAATAATCGCAGAAACTGTTGTCACCTTCTCACCAAGCTGCTTGGCGATGGTCTTGTAGCCCATTCCAGCCTTGTGTAGGTCTACAATCTTGTCCCTGACATCCTTGGAGAGCTCTTTGGTCTTGGCCATGGTGGAGAGTTTGGAATCTGATTGATTGATTGCTTCTGTAGACAGGTATCTTTTATACAGGTAAGAAACTGACTCCCTTTAAGAGTGTGCTCCTAATCTCAGCTCGTTACCTGTATGAAAGACACCTGGGAGCCAGAAATCTTTCTGATTGAGAGGGGGTCAAATACTTATTTCCCTCATTAAAATGCAAATCAATTTATAACATTTTTGACATGCGTTTTTCTGGATATTTTTGTTGTTATTCTGTCTCTCACTGTTCAAATAAACCTACCATTAAAATTATAGACTGATCATTTCTTTGTCAGTGGGCAAACGTACAAAATCAGCAGGGGATCAAATACTTTTTTCCCTCACTGTATCTCTCTCTTCCCTCTTCCTATCTGTAACTCTCGCTATATCTTGCTGTCCCCCTCCCGATATATCTCTCTCTGTGCCCTCCCTATATTTCTCTCTCTCCCCCTTCCTATATTTCTCCCCCATCCCTATACATCTCTCTCTCTCCTCTCCGTATCTGTCACTCTCTCTTCTCTCCCGATCTGTCACTCTCTCCCCTCTCCCTATATCTCTCTCTCCCTATATATCTCTCTCCTCAGCTGTCACTCTCTCTCTCTCCTCTCCTTATATATATCTCTCTCCCCTCTCCCTTTATCTCTCTCTCTCCCCATCCCTATACAGTGGGGAGAACAAGTATTTGATACACTGCCGATTTTGCAGGTTTTCCTACTTACAAAGCATGTAGAGGTCTGTAATTTTTATCATAGGTACACTTCAATTGTGAGAGACGGAATCTAAAACAAAAATCCAGAAAATCACATTGTATGATTTTTAAGTAATTAATTTGCATTTTATTGCAAGACATAAGTATTTGATCACCTTCCAACCAGTAAGAATTCCGGCTCTCACAGACCTGTTAGTTTTTCTTTAAGAAGCCCTCCTGTTCTCCACTCATTACCTGTATTAACTGCACCTGTTTGAACTCGTTACCTGTATAAAAGACACCTGTCCACACACTCAATCAAACAGACTCCAGCCTCTCCACAATGGCCAAGACCAGAGAGCTGTGTAAGGACATCAGGGATAAAATTGTAGACCTGCACAAGGCTGGGATGGGCTACAGGACAATAGGCAAGCAGCTTGGTGAGAAGGCAACAACTGTTGGCGCAATTATTAGAAAATGGAAGAAGTTCAAGATGACGGTCAATCATCCTCGATCTTGGGCTCCATGCAAGATCTCACCTCGTGGGGCATCAATGATCATGAGGAAGGTGAGGGATCAGCCCAGAACTACACGGCAGGACCTGGTCAATGACCTGAAGAGAGCTGGGACCACAGTCTCAAAGAAAACCATTAGTAACACACTATGCCGTCATGGATTAAAATACTGCAGCGCACGCAAGGTCCCCCTGCTCAAGCCAGGGCATGTCCAGGCCCGTCTGAAGTTTGCCAATGACCATCTGGATGATCCAGAGGAAGAATGGGAGAAGGTCATGTGGTCTGATGAGACAAAAATTGAGCTTTTTGGTCTAAACTCCACTCGACGTGTTTGGAGGAAGAAGAAGGATGAGTACAACCCCAAGAACACCATCCCAACCGTGAAGCATGGAGGTGGAAACATCATTCTTTGGGGATGCTTTTCTGCAAAGGGGACAGGACGACTGCACCGTATTGAGGGGAGGATGGATGGGGCCATGTATCGCGAGATCTTGGCCAACAACCTCCTTCCCTCAGTAAGAGCATTGAAGATGGGTCGTGGCTGGGTCTTCCAGCATGACAACGACCCGAAACACACAGCCAGGGAAACTAAGGAGTGGCTCCGTAAGAAGCATCTCAAGGTCCTGGAGTGGCCTAGCCAGTCTCCAGACCTGAACCCAATAGAAAATCTTTGGAGGGCGCTGAAAGTCCGTATTGCCCAGCGACAGCCCCGAAACCTGAAGGATCTGGAGAAGGTCTGTATGGAGGAGTGGGACAAAATCCCTGCTGCAGTGTGTGCAAACCTGGTCAAGAACTCCAGGAAACGTATGATCTCTGTAATTGCAAACAAAGGTTTCTGTACCAAATATTAAGTTCTGCTTTTCTGATGTATCAAATACTTATGTCATGCAATAAAATGCAAATTAATTACTTAAAAATCATACAATGTGATTTTCTGGATTTTTGTTTTAGATTCCGTCTCTCACAGTTGAAGTGTACCTATGATAAATATTACAGACCTCTACATGCTTTGTAAGTAGGAAAACCTGCAAAATCGGCAGTGTATCAAATACTTGTTCTCCCCACTGTATATCTCCCCCTCTCCATATATATCGCTCTCTCCCTCTCTCTCTCCTCTCCCTATATATCTCTTTCCCCTCTCCCTGTATATCTCTCTCTCCCCCTCCCTGTATCTCTCTCTTTTTCCCCTCTCCCTATCTGTCGCTCACTCTCTCCCAATCCCTATATCTCTCTCTGTCCCCTCTCTCTATCTCTCTCTCTCCCCCTCCCTCCCTATATATATATCTCTCACCCCTCTTTGTATATATCTCTCTCTCCCATTCCCTAAATAAGCTCAGCAAAAAAAGAAAGATTCTCTCTATTTTCAGCAAACTTAACATGTGTAAATATTTGTATGAACATAACAAGATTCAACAACTGAACAAGTTCCACAGACATGTGACTAACATAAATGGAATAATGTGTCCCTGAACAAAGGGGGGTAAAAATCTAAAGTAACAGTCAGTATCTGGTGTGGCCACCAGCTGCATTAAGTACTGCAGTGCATCTCCTCATGGACTGCACCAGATTTGCCAGTTCTTGCTGTGAGATGTTACCCCACTCTTCTACCAAGGCACCTGCAAGTTCCCAGACATTTCTGGAGGGAATGGACCTAGCCCTCACCCTCCGACCCAACAGGTCCCAGACGTGCTCAATGGGATTGAGATCCGGGCTCTTCGCTGGCCATGGCAGAACACTGACATTCCTGTCTTGCAGGAAATCACGCACAGAACAAGCAGTATGGCTGGTGGCATTGTCATGCTGGAGGGTCATGTCAGGATGAGCCTGCAGGAAGGGTACCACATGAGGGAGGAGGATGTCATCCCTGTAATGCACAGCGTTGAGATTACCTGCAATGACAACAAGCTCAGTCCGATGATGCTGTGACACACCGCCCCAGACCATGACGGACCCTCCACCTCCAAATCGATCCCGCTCCAGAGTACAGGCCTCGGTGTAATGCTCATTCCTTCGACGATAAACGCGAATCCGGCCATCACCCCTGGTGAGACTAAACCACGACTCGTCAGTGAAGAACACTTTTTGCCAGTCCTGTCTGGTCCAGCGATGG
This sequence comes from Salvelinus alpinus, assembly GCF_045679555.1. Classification (NCBI taxonomy): domain Eukaryota; kingdom Metazoa; phylum Chordata; class Actinopteri; order Salmoniformes; family Salmonidae; genus Salvelinus; species Salvelinus alpinus. The sequence goes on from NC_092089.1 coordinate 94,413,519, forward strand.
TGGATTTGTGCCCATAGGCTATGTTGTTGCCGGTGATGTCTGGTGAGGACCTGCCTTACCAGACTTACCAGGGGGGGGGAAAAAAAAAACGCAAAAAAAATATATGGCGGATTGGAAGTGATGCTGACAATTACGCCTATTGCCTATTGCCGACAGTGTGAGCAATGATTGAAGGATTGTGCGTTCCTGGTGTAACTCGGGCAGTTGTTGTTGCCATCCTGTACCTGTCCCGCAGGTGTGATGTTCGTATGTACCGATCCTGTGCAGGTGTTGTTACACGTGGTCTGCCACTGCAAGGACGATCAGCTGTCTGTCCTGTCTCCCTGTAGTGCTGTCTTAGGCGTCTCACAGTATGGACATTGCAATTTATTGCCCTGGCCACATCTGCAGTACTCATGCCTCCTTGCAGCATGCCTAAGGCACGTTCACGCAGATGAGCAGGGACCCTTGGCATCTTTATTTTGGTGTTTTTCAAAGTCAGTAGAAAGGCCTCTTTATTGTCCTAAGATTTCATAACTGTGACCTAAATTGCCTACCATCTGTAAGCTGTTAGTGTCGACCGTTCCACAGGTGCAAGTTCATTAATTGTTTATGGCTCATTGAACAAGCATGGGAAACAGTGTTTAAATCCTTTACAATGAAGATCTGTGAAATTATTTAGATTTGTACAAATTATCTTTGAAAGACAGGGTTTCTTTTTTTGCTGAGTTTATCTCTTTCTCTCCCCCTCCCTATAAAACTCTTTCTCCCCTCTCCCTATATCTCGCTCTTTCTTTTAAGGATTTATTGGCATGGGAAACATATGTTAATGTTGCCAAAGCAAGTGAAGTGGATAATAAAAATGAACAGTAAAAATTACACTCACAGAAGTTCCAAAAGAATAAAGACATTTCAAATGTCATATTATGTCTCTATACAGTGTTGTAAGGATGTGCAAATAGTTAAAATACAAAAAGGAAAAATAGATAAACATAAATATGGGTTGTATTTACAATGGTGTTTGTTCTTCACTGGTTGCCCTTTTCTTGTGGTAACAGGTCACAAATCTTGCTGTTGTGATGGCACACTGTGGTATTTCACCCAGTAGATAAGTGAGTTCATCAAAATTGGTTTTGTTTTCAAATTCTTTGTGGAGCTGTGTAATCTGAGGGAAAAATGTGTTTCTATGGTCGTACATTTGGCAGGAGGTTAGGAAGTGCAACTCAGTTTCCAGCTCATTTTGTGGGCAGTGTGCACATAGCCTGTCTTCTCTTGAGAGCCAGGTCTGCCTACGGCAGCCTTTCTCAATAGCAAGGCTATGCTCACTGGGTCTGTACATAGTCAAAGCTTTCCTTAAGTTTGGGTCAGTCACAGTGGTCAGGTATTGTGCCGCTGTGTACTCTCTGTTTAGGACCAAATACCATTCTTGTTTGCTCTGTTATTATGTTAACTCTTTCCAATGTGTCAAGCAATTATCTTTTTGTTTTCTCATGATTTGGTTGGGTCTAATTTTGTTGCTGTCCTGGGGCTCTGTGGGGTCTGTTTGTGTTTCTGAACAGAGTCCCAGGACCTGCTTGCTTAGGGGACTCTTCTACAGGTTCATCTCTCTGTAGGTGATGGCTTTGTTATGGAAGGTTTGGGAATCGCTTCCTTTTAGGTGGTTGTCGAATATCACCTCTCTTTTCTGTATTTTGATAATTAGCGGGTATCGTCCTAATTCTGCTCTGCATGCATTATTTGTTGTTTTACGTTGTACACAGATTATATTTTTACAGAATTCTGCATGCAGACTCTCAATTTGGTGTTTGTCCCATTTTGTGAATTCTTGGTTGGTGAGCGGACCCCAGACCTCACAACCATAAAGGGCAATGGGTTCTATAACTGATTGAAGTATTTTTAGCCAGATTCTAATTGGTATGTCGAATTTTATGTTCCTTTTGATGGCATAGAAGGCCCTTCTTGCCTTGTCTCTCAGCTCGTTCACAGCTTTGTGGAAGTTACCTGTGGCGCTGATGTTTAGGCCAAGGTCTGTGTAGTTTTTTCAAAAATATTTTTTGGAAATATGTAACTTTTACACATTAACAAGTCCAATACAGCAAATGAAAGCTAAAGATCTTGTTAATCTACCCATCATGTCCAATTTCAAAAATGCTTTACAGCGAAAGCACAACATATGATTATGTTAGATCACCACCAAGTCAAAAAACACACAGCCTTTTTTCCAGCCAAAGATAGGAGTCACAAAAAGCAGAAATAGGACTCCGACCACAAAACCTGACTCAATAGGGGAGGGTCCGGGTGGGCATCTACCGTCAGGGGCGGCTCCGGTGCGGGGCGAAGTACCCACTCCGCTCGCAGATACATAATCTTCCATGGCAGCTCTGGTGCGGGGATCGTCGCCGGAAGCTCCGGACCGTGGATCCTCACCGGAGGAACCGAACCGTGGGTCATCGCCGGAGGAACCGGACCGTGGGTCGTCGCCGGGGGCTCCGGACTGTGGATCGTCGCCGGAGGAACCGGACCGTGGATCGTCGCCGGGGACTCCTGACCGTGGATCGTCGCCGGAGACACCGGATCGTGGATCGTCGCCGGAGGCTCCGGACCGTGGATCGTCGCCCGAGGAACCTGACCGTAGATCGTCGCTGGAGGCTTTGGACTGGGAACCCCCACTGGAGGCTCTGGACTGCAGACCGTCACTGGAGGCTCTGGACTGCCGACTGTCGCTGGAGACTCTGAACTGCCGAACGTCGCAAGAAGCTCTGGACTGCAGACCGTCGCTAGAGGCTCTGGACTGCCGACCGTCGCTGGTGGTTCCGGACCGTTGACTGTCTCAGGAGGTTCCGGACCGTTGACCGTCTCAGGAGGTTCCGGACCGTGGACTGTCTCAGGAGGTTCCTGGACTGTGGACCGTCTCAGGAGGTTCTGGACTGTGGACCGTCTCAGGAGGTTCCGGACTATGGACTGTCGATGGAGGTTCCGGACTGTGAAACGTCCGGATGCTCTGGACTGGGAACTGTCGCCGGAAGCTCTGGACTGGGAACTGTCGCGGAAGCTCTGGACTGGGAACTGTCGCCGGAAGCTCTGGACTGGGAACTGTCGCCTAAAGCTCTGGACTGTGGAGGCGCACTGGAGGCCTGATGCGTGGAGCCGGTACGGGTAGCACCGGGCTGGTGACACGCACCTCAGGGCGAGTGCGAGGAGGAGTCACAGGACGCACTGGACTGTGGAGGCGCACTGGAGGCCTGATGCGTGGGGCCGGTACAGGTGGCACCGGGCTGATGACACGCACCTCAGGGCGAGTGCGGGAGAAGGCACAGAACGTACTGGACTGTGGAGGCGCACTGGAGGCCTGATGCGTGGGGCAGGTACAGGTGGCACCTGGCTGGTGACACGCACCTCAGGGCGAGTGCGAGGAGCATGTACAGGACGTACTAGACAGGGGACATGCACTCCAATGAGAGTGCGAGGAGCAGGTACAGAATGTACCGGGCTGTGGAGGCGCACTGGAGACACGGTGCGTAAAACCGGCACACATTGTACCGGAACGATGACACTCTTCACACGGTGAGTACGAGGAGTTGGCACAGGACGTACTGGGCTGTGAAGGCGCACTGGAGACCTGGTGCGTATAGCCGGCATCAATTGTACCGGAACTTTAACACACTTCTCAGGATGAGTACGGAGAGTTGACCCAGGTGGCTTTAAATCGATAACACGCTCCTTAGGGCAAACGTCGTGCATCCTCCACCAATTCAATAACTCTCTCAATTCTCTCTCCTCCACATTCTCCCTCAAATCACTGACAGTCTCTGGTTCACTCCCCTCAACTTTCGCCGCCCACTCCTCGCTCAATCTGTCCCAATATTCCTCCTCGGTCTCTGACTCACCCCTCAGCGTCGCCGACCACTCCATGTGCCCCCCCCCCCCCCCCCTGCCTTTTGGGCTTGCGTCGTGGCCGCGAACCCTGGCGTCATCGCTGTCCTTCCCTCACCGCTTGCGTCTGCTTCCACGGGAAGCCAGGATTTCTTCCCAAGTCCAGGATACTTCCTCCTCCTGGGCACGCTGCTTGGTCCTTTGTTGGTGGGATCTTCTGTCACGATCGTTAGAATAACTGGACCAAAGCGCAGCGTGATCTGGGTTCCACATCTTTTTATTTCTAGGTGAGACTCAAAGCAAAACAAAAACATTAAATCTCAAAACGAAACGTGAAGCTAACAATAGTGCTAATAGGCAACTATCCATAGTCAAGATCCCACAAAGCACAATGGGGAAATGGCTGCCTAAATATGATCCCCAATCAGAGACACCGATAAACAGCTGCCTCTGATTGGGAACCATACCAGGCCAACATAGATCATTAATAATCACCTTGATAACCCACCGTAGTCACTGTCATGCCCCAACCAACATAGAGAATAAACAGCTCTCTATGGTCAGGGCATGACTGTAATGGGTGTCGTCGTCGGATGAGAACGAATCGGACCAAAGCGCAGCGTGGTGAGTGTTCATGACTTTTATAGAAAGTGATCACTTCAACAAAAAATAACAAAGAGAATACACAAAACCGAAACAGTCCTGTCAGGTGAAGAACACTAAACAGAAAACAACTACCCACAAAGCATAGGAGGGAAAACGCTACCTAAGTATGGTTCCCAATCAGAGACAACGATAGTCAGCTGACCCTGATTGAGAACCATACCCGGCCAAAACAAAGAAATACAAAACATAGAAAAAGGAACATAGAATGCCCACCCAAATCACACCTTGACCAAACCAAAATAGAGACATAAAAAGCTCTCTGAGGTCAGGGCGTGACAGTGGCACTCCTTTATAACTGCGACCTGGCCAAGATAAAGCAAAGCAGTTCGACACAAACAACAACACAGAGTTACACATGGAATAAACAAGCGTACAGTGAATAACAACATAGAAAAAAAGAGTCTATATACAGTGTGTGCAAATAGCGTGAGGAGGTAAGGCAATAAATAGGTCATAGTAGCAAAGTAATTACAGTTTAGCAAATTAACACTGGAGTGATAGATGAGCAGATGAGGATGTGCAAGTAGAGATACTGGTGTGCAAAAGAGCAGAAAAGTAAATAAAAACAATATGGGGTTGAGGTAGGTAGATTGGGTGGGCTATTTACAGATGGGCTGTGTACAGCTGCAGCGATCGGTTAGCTGCTCAGATAGCTGATGTTTAAAGTTAGTACAGCTGCAGCGATCGGTTAGCTGCTCAGATAGCTGATGTGTAAAGTTAGTACAGCTGCAGCGATGGGTTAGCTTCTCAGATAGCTGATGTTTAAAGTTAGTACAGCTGCAGCGATGGGTTAGCTGCTCAGACAGCTGATGTTTAAAGTTAGTACAGCTGCAGCGATTGGTTAGCTGCTCAGATAGCTGATGTTTAAAGTTAGTACAGCTGCAGCGATCGGTTAGCTGCTCAGATAGCTGATGTTTAAAGTTAGTACAGCTGCAGCGATGGGTTAGCTGCTCAGACAGCTGATGTTTAAAGTTAGTACAGCTGCAGCGATGGGTTAGCTGCTCAGATAGCTGATGTGTAAAGTTAGTGGGGGAAATATAAGTCTCCAGCTTCAGCGATTTTTGCAATTCGTTCCCGTCGTTCCAGTTTATCCATGTATCTCCGATTTGGAAAGATAACTCTTTGTGTTGTCGTTTGTTTTGTGCTGTTCTTTTTTTATCCGTAGTGTATTTCTATATTGTTTTAGTGATTCACCATAGTGAAGGCTAGGCTCAGGTTTTCTCTATGTTTTTGGTTGGATGGGTTTCCCAATTTCTTTCTTAGGTTCTTGCATTCTTCATCAAACCATTTGTCATTGTTGTTAAATCTCTTAGGTTTTTAGATTTTATAAGGAAGCTGAGAGGTATACTGTTATACTGAGAGGTATACCAATATACTGTTTATGTTTTCTACTAAGTTTACACCTTCACAATTACAGTGAATCGTTTGGTCCAGGAAGTTGTCTAAAAGGGATTGAATTTATTGTTGTTTAATTGTTTTTCGGTAGGTTTCCACACTACTTTCCTTCCATCTATAGAATTTTTTTATATTATTCAGTTCCTTTGGCTATGATGCCTCATGATTGAGTATTGCTCTGTTCAAGTAGACTGTGCTTTTGCTGTGATCTGATAGGGGTGTCAGTGGGCTGACTGTGAATGCTCTGAGACTATGGGTTGAGGTCAGTGATAAAGTAGTCTACAGTACTACTGCCAAGAGATGAGCTATAGGTGTCACTACCATAGGAGTCCCCTTGAAGCCTACCATTGACTATGTACATACCCAGCGTGCGACAGAGCTGCAGGAGTTGTGACCCGTTTTTGTTGTGTATGTTGTCATAGTTGTGCTTAGGGGGGCATATGGGGGAGTGAATGATGTCACCTCCAGGTAGGTGTTTGTCTCCCTGTGTGCTGAGAGTTTCAGGTTCTGTCCAGTTCTGGCATTTAGGTCACCACAGACTAGTGCATGTCCCTGGGCCTGGAAATGATTGATTTCCCCCTCCAGGATGCAGAAGCTGTCTTCATTAAAGTATGGGCATTCTAGTGGGGGGATATAAATAGCACACAGGAGGACATTTTTCTCTGTTGAGATAATTCCCTTTGTAATTTATAGCCAAATATAAAATGTTCCTGTTTTGATTAATTTAATAGAGTGAGTTAGTACTGCTCTATACCAAATTAGCATATCCCCTGAGTCCCTTCCCAGCTCTCTGTGACCTAGGGGGCAACCAGTGGGTCCATCTCCTCTATACCATTTTTCTTGTAGGATGACAATGTCTGTATTTCTGATTTCTTTGGTGAAGTCCAGGTTCCTGCTCTTTAGACCAAAGGCAGATTACCCCTGGCCTTGGATTTTCCAGGATGAGAGTGAAGGCTTTGTGTTCCATAAAGTGTCCAATGTTATTCGTCTCACTCTCTCTCACTCTCTCACCCATCTCTCACTCTCTCGCCCCTCTTCTTATCTCTCTCCTCTCTCTCTCACTCTCGCTCTCTATCTATCTCCGTCTATGTTTATTTCTCTCCATCTCTCTTTCACCTCTCTCTTCCTATCTCTCTCTCTCCCTATCTCTCTGTCTCCCTCTTTCCCTCTCTCCCTCTCAGTCGGTGTTGTGATAAGAAGAGTTGTGGCAACAGAAACGAGACACCCTCTGACCCCGTCATCATTGACAGGTAAGCAGGCTACCCCCTCTCACCTGTCCCAGTTGTCATGGTGATGTACTTGTGTACACCACTGTGCTGCGATGTGTACAGAGGAGGAAGGTATGCCAGGGTGTGAGAGTGTGTGGGTGTGTGATAAGCATTGAGCAGCTCAGGGTTGCTTCTGTCAAGTCTTGGTTGTTATGTCGAGTTGTCTCAGTGAAACAACCTGAACCTCCAGCTCATACAGTACCTGTATCAGTCCTCCTAACAATCTCATACAGTACCTTTTTCAGCCCTCCTAACAATCCCATACAGTAACTCCCTCATTAGTTGACTTTGCTTAATGTCCTCCTTCCTGTGGTTTTGCTGCAGTGACCTGTTTCTCAAAAATTACTCTTAACGAGACCACGCTAATTAGACAATCACTCCCATTACTCTTCCAGAAGTGTGTGTGTGTGTGTGTGTGTGTGTGTGTGTGTGTGTGTGTGTGTGTGTGTGTGTGTGTGTGTGTGTGTGTGTGTGTGTGTGTGTGTGTGTGTGTGTATGCCTGGCTCATTATCCTGTAAAACGTCTGGGAATTATTATTATTTATAGTTATTCATTGTTATTGTGAATTATTGTTATTTTATTGTGTTGCTATTTCCTTTTTTTATTTAGCATATTGTTCTTAATTTTTAACTCTGCATCTTTGGGAAAGGGCTCGTAAGTAAGCATTTCACGGTAAAGTCTACACCTGTTGTATTCAGCGCATGTGACAAATACAATTTGATTTAATTTGAAACAGCTGATAGCTGACCAACTCTTATTTAACAAACTAAATAACACCAGAGGAGGAGAGAGAAAGAGGAGAGAGATGAGAGAGAGAAGAGAGAAGAGTGAAGAGAGGAGAGAGAAAGAGGAGAGAGATGAGAGATGAGAGAGAAGACAGGAGAGATAAAGAGGAGAGAGATGAGATAGAAGAGAGATAGAAGACAGGAGAGATGAGATAGAGGACAGGAGAGATGAGATAGAAGACAGGAGAGATGAGATAGAAGAGAAGAGAGATAAAAGACAGGAGAGATGAGATAGAAGAGAAGAGAGATAGAAGACAGGAGAGATGAGATGGAGGACAGGAGAGATGAGATAGAGGACAGGAGAGATGAGATAGAAGACAGGAGAGATGAGATAGAGGACAGGAGAGATGAGATAGAGAACAGGAGAGATGAGATAGAGAACAGGAGAGAGGCTGTTGTTCAGCGTAGGACAGGTGGTTTTAATAGTGATTCAAGGGGAAGTTGAAGTTGTATAATTGAGTCTCTTTCAATGACAAAACTGACCAGGTGAATCCAAGTTAAAGCTGTAATCACTTATGGATGTCACTTGTTAAAATCCACTTCAATCAGTGTAGATGACGGGGAGGAGACAGGTTAAGAAGGATTTTTAAACTTGATACAATTGAGACATGGATTGTGTATGTGTGCCATTCAGAGTGCCATTCAGAGTGAACAAAAAATGTAAGTTCCTTTGAACGGGGTATGGTGATTTGTGTCAAGAACTACAACGCTTCCGGGCGGCGACAATGGGCCAATTGTGTGCCGCCCTATGGGACTCACAATCACGGCCAGTTGTGATACAGCCTGGATTCAAACCAGGGTGTCTGTAGTGACGCCTCAAGCACTGAGATGCAGTGCCTTAGACCGCTGCGCCACTCGGGAGCCCAACTTGACACAACTGTGGAAAGCACTGGAGTCAACATGGGCCAACGCTTTTGACACCTTATAGAGTCCATGCACCAACAAATTGAGGCTATTCTCAAGGCGAAAGGGGGTGCAACTCAATATTAGGAAGGTGTTCAGTGTAATTTGTTTACTTGTTTGTGGAAATGCTGAATAGGCTACTACAACTGCTAAGAATGTAGTGCTGCAAAATGAGCAAGTAGATACTCCTCAATTTTCTCTCTCTCCTTCTTTCTCACTCTATCCATCTCTCCTTTTTCTCTCTCTCTCCTTTTTTTTCACTCTATCCATCTCTCCTTTTTCTTTATCTCTCCTTCTCTCTTTTTTCACCTGACCTATTTTCTAATCCAGGAGGTGTGTGTTTTTGCCATGTCCTAATTTGATGTTAGCCAATGCTACCCTCACACCTGAGCCTCAGCCTAGTAGGCCAACAGCACGGCACAGCCCAACACAGCCCAGCCAACCTGGTCTCATGACTAGACGTAACATTAGTATGATATGTAACGTGTTGTATGATTATGTAACACAGAAAGTTACTTAAGGCCCAAAATGAAAAATTAAAGTAGGGTGATGGACGGGTAGGCATGTAACGTGAATGTCTAGCAACCCAAAGGTTGAGTGTTCAAATCTCATCATGGACCATTTTAGCTAATTTGCAAATTTTCAACTAATTTCTACTTTTTAGCTACTTTGCACCTACTTAGCATGTTAGCTAATTATTCCCCTAATGCTAACCCTAACCTCAACCCTTTAACCTAAATCCTAACCTTAACCCTAACCTTAACCCCTAACCCTAATCCCTAGCCTAGCTAACGTTAGCCAAAACAAATTGGAATTCGTAACATATCATAAGTTTTGCGAATTTGTAACATGTCATATGAAATGGATGATGGACATTTACAAATTAACCAACATACCATATGAAACGTAACATCTCATACTAATTGGAATGTCCCGTCTACCCATGAGTCCAGGTTGGTGGAATTCAGCCCAACACAGCACAAACAGTAACTTAATTAATCTACTGATCAGATCAGAGTTTCACTATAGAATTAAATGTGTGTGAAGGCTTAATATGCTGACAACTAGGCTCAATCAAAATTCTGGGATGACAGGGGTAAGCCCCTATGCATGAGCTAAAGAGACGAACAAACACACACACACACACACTGATGGGTAGGCTGACCCTGTGGTGTTGGGGTGCAGCTGTCTCAGAGCGCTGAGGTGAGGCCTTCCACTTCACTGGAGCAGAACAGTGGCTGCAAACACACACACACACACACTCGCGTGCACACACACACACACACACAAACCCGAGCCAGGTATAGATCCCCCTACTAACCCAGCCACAGTGATAGCAGTACAGCTATCAGCATTACAGCATTTCATCAGTTATAATACTGGTCATTGCTTCATTAAAACACACAATACGTAGACAATATGCACACACGCACACGCACACACACACGCACACACACACACGCACACGCACACACACACACACACACACACACACACACACACACACACACACACACACACACACACACACACACACACACACACACACACACTAAATAAAAAGGAATTGTCTTTGCTCTGATTGGTAACAAATCCTGTAAACTGCAGCTTTGGGCTGAGCTGTTTTATGATGTGTGTGTGTGTGTGTGTGTGTGTGTGTGTGTGTGTGTGTGTGTGTGTGTGTGTGTGTGTCTGTGTGTGCGCACTTGTGTTTTGTGTTGGTATATGAGGGTAAGTCTCAGTCTTCAGGCAGGGCTGTCAGTGCAGCTGAATGGTGACACTCCTGTGCGCCTCTCTATGTCTTCCCCAGGGGAACGTGTGTGGCCCACTTTACCCCCTGACACTGGGGTAATAATAAGAAGGGTGCACATTGTCCTTGTGTGTGTGTTGATGGAGGTTTTCTGGCAAG